>NW_025408509.1:0-262868 GCF_018350175.1 Felis catus
ACGAGACAAAGCAAGTATGAAGTAAGTGACAGAATTTCTGTCCTGAAATCTGGAAACTGAGCTCCCCTCACTAACAGCTTAGTGGTTTCACAAGGAGTGACGTTTCCTGACTGGACACAGATCACTGTCTGTGTCCCCGGGGGATGTCCAGGAGAGTGTGTTCAGCAGGCTCACCCAGAACTGAGAACAGTGGCTACATTTTGGAAATGGCAGGAAGTGGTAAACATCCAGCCTCACTCGTCATTAGAAAAGTGAACATAGGACGATGAGTTTGGTGTAATTTCTCATCCACAAAACTAGCAAAAATAACTCATCACACTCCTGAAACTAGACCCCTTGTTGTGCATTAGAGATCAGGGCACTCATTTTTCAGTAGCGAGAGGGGCCTCGACTCTCTTACTGGAGGGTGATTGTTGCCATGATTTCAGTTGCCATCACCTTTGATTCCGGTGGGGAGGGGTCTGACTCTGGAGAGCAAAGACAGTGACTAGGGATTTGCACAGACTTTCATGTAGGCATGTGTCATCTCTGCTTTTTCTCTAAGAGCCCTGAATGGGACGCCTCCTTCTCAGAGAGGATCCAATTCCTCTGGCTACAGGACCATGATACAGCATCCAGAATGATGGTGCCTGAGAGAATGTCACACACTGTTGTCAAAACCATTTAATGGACCATGACCGAGGGAGTGGGCTCTTTAGATTTCTGTTTCTAATTTTAATTTAAATTTTAGTTAGTTAACATATAGGTTTCAGAAGTCGAATTCAGTGATTCATCAGTTACGTACAACACCCAGTGCTCATCACAAGTGCCCTCCTTAGTACCCACCACCCATCTAGCCCATCTCCCACCCACATCCCTCCATCAACTCTCAGTTTGTTCTTTATCATTAAAAGTCTACCTCTTTTCTAGGTCCACCTGGGTGGCTCAGTCGGTTGAGTGTCTGACGTCGGCTCAGGTCATGATGTCAATCTGTGAGTTTGAGCCCCGCGTCAGGCTCTGTGCTGACAGCTCAGAGCCTGGAGCCTGCTTCGGATTCTGTGTCTCCCTCTCTCTCTGCCCCTCCCCCACTCATGCTGTCTCTCTCTGTCTCAGAAATAAACTAAAAAAAATTTTTTTAAGTCTACCTCTCCTCTCTTCCTCACCTTCTCATATGTTAAATTCCACATACTAGTGAAATTGTATCTTTGTCTTTCTCAGATGGACTCATTTAGCTTAGCACAATACGTTCTAGTTCCATCCACATAGTTACAAATGGCAAGACTCCATGCTTTTTGATGGCTGAGTAATATTCTCATCAAGACAAAACCTTCTGCACAGTGGAGGAAACAATGAACAAAACTAAAAGCAGCCCACAGCATGGGAGAAGATATTTGCAAGACACGTATCTGATAAAGGGTTAGGATCAAAATCTAGAAAATAAACAACTTATCAAACTCAGCACCCAAAACCAAACCCCCAGTTATGAAATGGGCAGAAGGCTTGAATAGACAATTTCCCAAAGAAGACTTCCAGATGGCTAACAGACATATGGAAAGATGCTCAACATCACTGTGCATTAAGGAATGCAAAGCAAACCCATGACAAGAGACCACCTCACACCTGCTAGAATGGCTAAAATGAACCACACAAGAAAGAAACCGTTGTCGGTGAGATTTGGAGAAAGGGGAACACTCTTGCAGTGCTGGTCACAATACAAACTGGTGCAGCCACCCTGTTATGACTTTTTAAAGAAGCAACGTCAGCAAGCGCTCCCCCTTCTATGGCTACTTGTTGTTCCCATTTATGTGTACTATTAAGGGCGCTGGCAGCAGGTGAAGATTTTTCCCTAGGAGGAGTAGGGTAACAAAAAATAAAAACCAATGTAAATGGATATTTAAAGATACGAAGTAGGTTTAACCCAGTTGAAATGAAAATAAGAATAAAAACAGAAACAAAACAGTTTGCCCAACGAAAAAGCCAAACTCACATTGTGATTCCACTCTCTGAAAATAATGCTTAAGGTAGAAAAACAGTGTAGGCTGTGATTGCCCTTGAATGCCAGGATTCTTATTTCCTTCATCAGCCTTATTTTTGTCTTTCCAAAGAACACAGAAAGCTACCGGCAAATGTAACCTGGTTGGGTTAAGCTGCTTCAAAATCTAAGGAAAGTCATTAAGGAAGAGGACCCAATGGAGGTTTCCAAAGAGAATGACTTGATTGTCACAGGAATAGAGAAGTCCTTGGAAAAACTAAAGAGGCCTAGCAGATTTCTGCCACAATGCTATATATTGGTGAGACAAATTGCCAGATAGATACCCGATCCCCTCCAGTTTTAAACCTTCGTTCCAGGAATAAATACACAGGTGAGATGATAACACATCTTTTATTCAATATAAAAACACTTTTCCAAAAGCTCTAATTCATTCCTTTCCAAGACCTTCGTGCCAATTTTCCTTTTGGAGGAAGTTTCCTTTGAAGTGCAGGTCTCTGCTCTCAATGACCCATGCTGTCTCCCTTCCCTACTAACCACATGGAACCCCCTTTTCACCTCTGTCTTCCACATTGGCAGTGATCTCCACATGGGCACAGATCACATTTTGTCCCGGTCACTAATGAAGATATAGTGCTGGACACAGAGGAAGGATGGGTGGCCTTTAAAGGAATTCATACAAAATGAACCTGTTATTTGACTTGCGTCACGAGCGTCAAAACTACAGGCCCAGGATGGCATGCACGGAGTACTTCCCACTACCTTCCGTTGTTAAGCTGCCTTTGTCTCTCTTTAAAACACTGTCATCCTCATTCTTCTTCAATACCTGCACAACTACTGCTAACTATTTCTGCACGGGAAAGAGAGGAGTCTCGATGCAATGTGACTTAGAGGACACTGTAACTTCTTCTAAGGTAGTTCTTTTTTTCAAATTGTTTTTCATGTTCATTCATCTTTGAGAGACAGAGAAAGACACAGCATGAGTAGGGAAGGGGCAGAGAGAGAGGGAGACACAGGCTCTGAGCTATCAGCACAAGGCCCGACAAAGGGCTCGAACTCACACACAGCGAGATCATGATCTGAGCCCAAGTCGGACACTCAACTCACTGAGCCACCCACGTGCCCCCCCCAACGTAGTTCAGAACCCACAGCAGTCCTGGCAAGGGTGCCATAACTACAATCTCATGCAATTCACCTACTAAACGACTGGACAGGTACTCATTTCATTTTGTTTCTTTTTCAAGTTGCATTTTTTGTAGTCTCTTTGATTTCAAAAGGTTAATACAAAGAGTTAAGTAGTTTCAGGGTCCAAAAATTACCCAGTGTGCATTTTTGCAGGTACACATTTCAATCTCCTTCACGTGGTGCAAAAACTACCCCAGCAACCACCTTCCCTCTAGTACTATCAAACTATTATCATAGTTAGGGTCTGTTACTTGATACTCTACTCGCTCTCACTCTCTCACTTTGTCTCTTCCTCACGATCTCGCTCTCTTATTTCCGGTGATTCTTTACTTCTAACCCGTGAATGATTACAATATTACATGGTACTTGTATATTTCTGACTGACATAATTCACTTAGTCCAATAATCGATAGTTTCAACAAACCATTACAAGTTGAAACTGTACACTCTATCACTGGGCTGAAAAGTACATATGTTACTGGCTGACCCAGGAAGGAAACACACCTCTGTCAAACCCATAAAAAAAAAGAAGGCTGCTAATTTGGAACCAGGACGCTGAAGAAGGGGCATAAGACCAGCCTTGCCTTCCAGCCCAGCAGATTCTCAGCCCCTCCTCCCCACCAAGAGGGCAAGCGCAAACCAAAAACTGGCCATTCCCTCCTGTCTGCCCCACCTGGCTCAAAACCAAACGGAAGCCCCGAGCGTCCCCAGAGAATCTCACCAGCCCAAGCCCAATACCGTAGATGGGCCTTGTGAAATGCCAGGGGCTCTGGGGATGAGGGCTGAGAGGCAGGGCAGAGGTAGAGGACCCAGGGAGCCCAGGACTGGGGCATAGTCCATATCTGAGATCTCGCTGCGCCTCCCACCCCTCCTGGGTCCTTGTATAAACACGCCCCACCCCAAACCTCCAACATCCGAACCCCTACTACCGAGACCGCACCCCGCCCTCTCTTCCTCCTCCCTGCACCTGTGGGTGGTGTGTCAGGGAAATTGCAAGGCTGGGGAGTGGCCTCCAGCCATTACAGAGGGATTTGGCCTGATAAGGGGAGCGGGAAGCAGGGAGCATGCCCCTTCTGACTTGCGGTGGGGTGTGCCAGCCACGCCTGACAGGGCCGAACCAGGCCAGGCCAACTTGCTGGCCCGGGAGGGGCTGAGGGAGCAGTGGCTGGGGTGTGTTTGGCCCCAGGAGCCAAGCTCCTTAAGGAGAGAGGGACACAGGCAGAGAGGGGGGAGGGGCGGCGGACGCCAAAGGAGAGCTGAAGGAGGCCAAAGGCAAAAAGCAAAAGCCTACAGCACCCGGTATTCCCAGGCCTTCTTCCATCCAGGTGCTAATCAGGCCCGACACTGCTTAGCTTCCAGAGAAGACCGGCTCAGGCCCGTTCAGGCTGCTATGGCCGAAGAGGTGAGCAGCGGCCGCTGGGCGCTTCAAGAGCCTTCTCGACGCGTCCCAAGCCAAGCGGGTGCGGCGCTTCACCCACGCACGCGCCTGAATGCCTGCCTGCCAGCCAGCCTGCTTGCCGCCGCGGGCCCCGGGGCTGGTGGCAGAGGCTGCGCAAGAGGACCCTGGCAACCCGCTGTGGCGCAAGCCCCGCCGTTCTCCAATCCCGGGACTCTTGCAGGCTGCTCCCTGCTTGGCCCCACGCCCGCCTCCGCTTCCATCCGCAGCGCACCGCACCGCACCGCGCCTCGCAGCCCCGCACCGCACCGCACCACACCACGATGGGCTGCTCAGTGGGAGGAGGGTGGAAGTGAGCGTGGGGCATCAGGCCGCTCCTGCCTTCGGGCCCGCCCCGCCGGGTTCTCAGCGCCTCTTCCCCAGCCCTAGGGCGAGCGCAGCCAGCCAGGGGCCGTTCCCTCCCGTCTGCCCCACCTGGTGCAAACCCACCCCGGAGACCCCAGCGCCCCCAGAGACCATCACCAGCCCGAGTACGCTGCCCTAGCTGGGCCTCGTGAAATGCCACGGGCCCTGGGGATGAGGGCTCGAGGGAGCCGAGGCCTGTGATGGAGTCCGAGTCTGGGGTCTCGCTGCCCCTCCCGCCCGCCCCCCAACCGCCGGCTCCTGGGTTCTTGTATCCACCCACCCAGCCCCCACCCTCCAGCGCCCAGGCGCCAGCTTCCGGGCCCGCCCACACCGCACCCCCCACCCTCCGTGCGGGTGCGGGTTTGGGTGGTGTGTCAGGAAAGGTGCAAAGCTGGGCTGTGGCTTCCAGTCGGTGCAGTGGGATTTGGCCAAGGCGGAAAGCGGGGAGCGTGCCCCTTGTGAAGTGCGGTGAGGTGTGCGGGGGGGGGGGGGGGGGGGGGCGGGGCCCTGGAGGGGGGGGCGGGGCGGAACCAGGCCCTGCCAGGCCGCTTTGCTGGCGGGGAGGGGCTGAGGGAGCACTGGCTGGGATGTGTTTGGCCCCAGGAGCCGTGCTCCCTGGGGAGACAGGGACACAGGGAGGGAAGGGGGGGAGCCGCGGGCGCCAAAGGACAGGTCACGGAGGCCAAGGCAAAAGGCAAAAGCCTACAGCACCCTGTGTTCCCAGGCGGTCTCCCATCCAAGTACTAAGCCGGCCCGACCCTGCTTAACTTCCGAGAGAAGACGGGGTCCGGCGCGTTCAGGCTGGTATGGCCAAAGACGCCAGGGGCTGCCTCTGTGCCCTTCAAGAGCCTGCTCCACGCGTCCCAAGCCCAGCGGGTGCCGCGCTTCACCCATGCACCTGCTTGCCTGCCTGCCTGCCTGCCTGCCAGCCCCCCACCTGGCCATTCCCTCCCTTCTGCCCCAACTGGCTCAAACGCCAACCGGAGCCCCAGCGTCCCCAGACAACATCACCAGACAACATCTTCCAGCTTGGCCACGAGAGTGCACAGGGTAGCCAGGAGCTCTTTCATCTGGCTCTGCACCTTTGAAAGCCAGAAAGAGAAGCAACATGTGAGGGCCCCCACGGCTAGTCTTCCTATGTTGTTTTAAAAAACAATGGATAAAAAGGAAACCCCCTCCAATCAAATCCTGGGATGATGTCTACAGCTGAACTCTGCGTATGGCCCCTAATTCTTCTTCTACGAAACTACACCCCTCCAGTGCCACACGTAACTGCTCTCTCACCTGGAAACAAAGGGATTGAGTTTGTACGCAGAGGTGTTTCATTAGTCCTTACTATACAGTGACCCTAAGATCCCCTGTGCCTCAAATAACATGATAGAAAGGTGGTAAGGTTTTTCACGGATGCTTGTGTTGACAAACGTGCTTGTTAACCGCTTTCAATTTTACATTGGAGACAAATATTCCCTGAATTAAATTACATTATGCAAGTTGTACTAGCCAATCGATACACACAGCATTTCCAGCAACCACGGCTTTTTCACCAAACAGACCCGTCTTCTTACAAGAATTCAAGGAGCTTAAAAGGAAACTCCAGTCACACAAACACGCAATGTATGCCTGATAACGCACAGCATGTGCACAAGTCGAGAACCGCCGTGGTTAGGCACATCGTTTCATCCTCCGTTTTGTCCTTCTCCAATATGGAGTTGAGGACCTTGAGCACCTCTGCCTCACTGGACACGCCGGCCGGAGTCTTCGCCTGTCGCCCGATGATGGTTTTTTGAAGAGCTCTCTCGTGCCTGGAGACGAGGAACTCCAAATGTTCCAGCAGCAGCTGGCGGGAGAGGCAAAAGGAACACCGTGTTTCAAGAACACCTTCAATTCCGGGCCTCAAGTTCACCAAATGCAAAACCAAGTCTGAATCCCTTCAATTCAGTTCCCAGGTAGGGAGCCACCCCCTCGAATGTGTTAAAATGGCCTTACTCCTCCTCACGGATCAAACAAGGTTTGAGAGCAATAGGTCCCAGCCAAATCCATGGGGACACGGAGTGAATGGTGTCCTGTGTTTAAAGACACTGGCAGTGCACCTAACTTGGATAGTTGCCACCTTGCTGTATGCTGTATGCAATTTGATACTGAAAGTAGACCTTTTGCCCCTGGAACCATGCTGGGAAAATTCTGTCCCTTAGATGTTGCTGATGTGTTTTCTTTCACATCCTTATACTTTGTGTAATGAAAACACTAAGATTCGTGGTAGTGCCTTCTGGTTCTCCCACCCCACTGCTCCCCGAAATGGGTATTTTTGCAAGTTGAGAGGTAACAAAAAAGTGTGGGTTGGCTGCTTTCTGCGTGGAGCCTGCTTTGGGTCCTCTTGCTCCTTTCTCTCTGCCCCTTTCTCCTCATACACACTCGTTCTCTCTCTCTCTCTCAAACTCTAAAAACAGGGGCGACTGGGTGGCTCAGTCAGTGAAGCATCTGAGTCTTGGTTTCGGCACAGGTCGTGTTCTCACACTTGGTGAATGTGAGCCTTGCATTGGGCTCAGTGCTGACAGTGGGGAGTTTGCTTCGGATTCTGTCTCCCCCTAACTCTCTGCCCCTGCTCCGCTCTTGCTGTTTCTGTCTCTTTCAAAAATAAAAAAAAACAAAAACTATAAAAAACAAATAAACAAACCAATTAGCTATTGAGAAACCAATAGTTTCACAGAGATGAGGAGTTTGGTTTCTTTCCTTTTTGCTATTTGACACTGATAGTCTTCAGAAATATTTTTGACATCATAACACGCTGGCTGCAGCCTGGGAATAGAGCCTGTATATGGTGTTTTGGGGGTAGCCGGATATCTCACTGCAATCCAGGGCCCTGTGCTCTGGGGGAATGTTTCAGTTATTTATTTGAAAAGACACAAAACGTTGCATTCTCCTTCTACAAAACCAGGACTGGACTGATTTCCTCCCACACCACCACTTAAGACTGTCGTCATTGCCATAAGAACGAACACATGCTCGTGAGGAGAACAGGGCAAGGGCAAGGGTGCTGTGGGACTGTCCCAGCGTGTGGCACTGTCTGCAGCTTAAAGACTATTTGGAAAACGAAAAGGTAGTATCTTCTATGGCAGGAAGGTGATTTCACATAGACAGTGGAGCAGGCCCAGGCAGCCCCCAGGACTCTGCTGACTTGTGCCCGGTCAGGGTGCTGGCACAAGTGTGGCCCTGTCTCCCTTTACCCCCTGGGGCTGCCTTCTGGGCAGGGGGCCCGATGGCTGTCAGGAATGTGGGTAAATACCTGTAAACAAAATTGCAGAGCGAGGTCTGCCCTTTAAAGGGCTGGTAAGTTTAGTATACACTTTTGTTTTTTAATTTCCAATCAGTCTTGATTTCTGGATGATGACAAAACTTTAGGAAGGCACCTTCTTGGAGAAAACAATGTAGACCAAAGGACATTTGCGACTTAGCTGCTGGGTCAGCAGAGACTCTCCCTGCAGACTTCTGGGTCACTTCCTCTCTGTCCTCTATGCAGCCAAAGAAGATGCAGCTGGTCGTCAGTCCGTGACATGCTGACCTGCCCCAGCCCCTCGGCGATGGCGCCGAGGGAGGCTCTTTGACTGGAATGTGAACAATGGTGGAGAATGGCCGACTTCGCATGTAACCAGGCTGTGGCCCGCTCAGGCTTCAATGATCTAAGATGACTCCTAACTTCTGCTTATCTGCTTGAATATTAGTGTGCTCTTCCACCTACTACAGCTAGGCATCGTGGGTGTCCTCAGTGCGTGGGCTCTATCAGAGCCTAGTCCTGGGGGCCTGGGCAGCTTGCCTGGAGTGACCCGCAGAACCTGGGAGCTGAGGCCGCGGCAAGCCTGGGCGGGGGGGACCTGGGCACGTCCTCCCCCCACCCCTGCCCCACGCACACCCTGAGCTCCCTGGCACCACAACTCTCAGAAGACCAATCAGGAAGCACTGGGCTCCCACCGCGGGGCAGGGTGCTGGGTGTGCACCCAGAAGGAAGGCGCGAGACCCTGGAAAGAACATAGTGCGACTCTAATAAAGGTCGTAGTGTTCTTACGGAAATCAACTTTTTACATGTGTTTGTGAACAAGTTTAAAGAGTGGACCTCATTCTCCTTTTGTAGCTTTTCTTTAAATTTTTTATGTTTGTTTATTATTGAGAGACAGAGACAGAGCATGAGCACGGGAGGGGCAGAGACAGGAGAAGACACAGATTCCGAAGCAGCCCTCACGAGGCCACCTCAGGAGGCTCTGGCACAAGATCCCTCATAGCTCAGGCGACTCTGGGATGGTTCCTTCCCTCCCCGCCACAGAGAGCTTATGGCCATTGGGTCAAGGGATGGACGCCCTGACCCGTGGGCCTTGTGTGGAGGGCACAGCTGACAATCGCTGGGATTTCCTCTTCCTGTACTGTCTCTCCCCGCCAGGGCCCATCGTTTACTGCTGTGAAGGATACATAGTTTCTTTCTGTGGAGTAAGACTTCCCTTCTCCTTTCTGTCAGGGCATAGTTAGGTCATTCTGTGTCTTCCTGTTCAGAACCTTTGCTGGCTGATCTTTAGTTTCTGCACTTCCTAGTCCTTAGTGTTAAGTGTGAGGTTTGGAACAACAAAGTGCTTCCCTGCGTTTTACGTCTAGGATTCTGTTTTTTCCCCACCAAAGCTGGGCAAGCCTTCGGCATCTGAGAGTTTCTGGAAACAGACCAATTCCCCACAGGTACATTAGGTTGCACACGGTTTATTAAAACTTGATTTGGTGAATCCCATTATGCTTAAAAAAGAAATGTCAGTTGAGAAACAGACCAAGCACCGAGCAGATGTCCGAGGGGTGTGGCCTCTCTGAGAACACGCGTTAGCCATCCTTGGCTGTGCTCGCCCCATACTGAATGTTCCGGGGCTTGCAGGCCTTTCCACAGACCCGCCAGGTCCCACCGAATACCCTTGACTCTCCTACCGCTACACACGCTCCTCCTTGAGGCCACTCTACCCTCCTCACTGCGGCCCTTAAGGTCCTTTCTTGTGTGTCACGTCGAGTGTTCTGAATGTAATTGTGACTTCACACTTTCCTCCTCGCCTTTTGCTGGCCGAGTCCAGCCACCTCCCAGGTGGGTGCTCCACGGTACCGGGAGGGGTCTGTCCCCATGGCCTCTGCAGAGGGGCAGCAGGCGCACACTGGACAGCAGGCAAAGCATGTGGCCACCCTTCAGGGCCCGTGTGCCTACGAGGTCTGGAGCGGCGTGCCTCACGTCCACACTGGGCCCACAGGGCACCTTCCCGCTAGAGGCTGTTTCCCCTTCAGTCCCCGGACTTGTCCGTTGGTTCCTCTTTCCGTCTGCCTCAATCTAGTCTCCTCAGAACTCATAATAAGGATCATGACCGGCACACTGTCAGTTGTACTTCAGTTGAAATGCCGTTATTTCTGTTACTGCTCACAATTCCGTAGGAACCCTCGGGCTTTTGGTTTCCCTGGGAATGCAAATTTGTAGAAACTGTTTAACAGCAGTCTGATTTGAATGTCCCTATGTTTGAAGGGTATAAAAGTGTTTTACAATAACTTGGATAGTTGCCACCTTGCTGTATGCAATTTGATACTGAAAGTAGACCTTTTGCCCCTGGAACCATGCTGGGAAAATTCTGTCCCTTAGATGTTGCTGATGTGTTTTCTTTCACATCCTTATACTTTGTGTAATGAAAACACTAAGATTCGTGGTAGTGCCTTCTGGTTCTCCCACCCCACTGCTCCCCGAAATGGGTATTTTTGCAAGTTGAGAGGTAACAAAAAGTGTGGGTTGGCTGCTTTCTGCGTGGAGCCTGCTTTGGGTCCTCTTGCTCCTTTCTCTCTGCCCCTTTCTCCTCATACACACTCGTTCTCTCTCTCTCTCTCTCAAACTCTAAAAACAGGGGCGACTGGGTGGCTCAGTCAGTGAAGCATCTGAGTCTTGGTTTCGGCACAGGTCGTGTTCTCACACTTGGTGAATGTGAGCCTTGCATTGGGCTCAGTGCTGACAGTGGGGAGTTTGCTTAGGATTCTGTCTCCCCCTAACTCTCTGCCCCTGCTCCGCTCTTGCTGTTTCTGTCTCTTTCAAAAATAAAAAAAAACAAAAACTATAAAAAAACAAATAAACAAACCAATTAGCTATTGAGAAACCAATAGTTTCACAGAGATGAGGAGTTTGGTTTCTTTCCTTTTTGCTATTTGACACTGATAGTCTTCAGAGATATTTTTGACATCATATCACGCTGGCTGCAGCCTGGGAATAGAGCCTGTAAATGGTGTTTTGGGGGTAGCCGGATATCTCACTGCAATCCAGGGCCCTGTGCTCGGGGGAATGTTTCAGTTATTTATTTGAAAAGACACAAAACGTTGCATTCTCCTTCTACAAAACCAGGACTGGACTGATTTCCTCCCACACCACCACTTAAGACTGTCGTCATTGCCATAAGAACGAGCACATGCTTGTGAGGAGAACAGGGCAAGGGCAAGGGCAAGGGTGTCCCGGCCGGCCGGTACCCGGGAGTGGGGAACGTGTCCCTTTATAGGGCCCGGGGGTGTGCGGGTCCGGGGAGGGGGGGAGAGGGGGGGCGGGCGGGGCGGGGCCAGGACAGGCATGGCCGCCTTGCTGGCCCCGGAAGGCCTGAGGGAGCAGTGGCTGGGGTGGGTTTGGCCCCAGCAGCACAGCTCCCTGCGGAGACAGGGATCCAGGCAAGGAGGGGGGAGCTGCGGCAGGTGCCAAAGGGGAGGTGAAGGAGGCCCCAGGCTTAAAAGGCAAAAGGCGACAGCACCCGGGATTCCCAGGCCGGCTCCCCCTCCAAGTGCTAACACAGCCCGACCCTGCTTAGCTTCCCAGAAAAGACTGGGTCGGGCGCGTTCTGGCAGGAATGGCCAACAGGCCAGTGGCTGCTTCTGGGCGCTTCAAAAGCCTTCTCCACGCGTCTCAAGCCAAGCGGGTGCCGCGCTTCACCCAGGCACGCGCCTGCCTGCTTGCCTGCCTGCCAGCCTGCCTGCCTGCCTGCCTGCTTGCCTGCCGCCGCCCTCCGCCGCGGGCCAAGGCCCCGGGTCCGGGGTTGCAGAGGCCCTGCAAGAGCACCCTGGCAACACTGTCTGGCGCAAGCCCCGGCGTTCTCCAATCCCGGGACTCTTAAAGGCTGCTCCAGGCTTGGCCCCACGCCCACCTCGGCTTCCATCCCGCACAGCAAGGCACCTCGCAGTTCGGCACCACACCACATTGGGCTGCTCCCTGGGAAGAGGGTGGAAGCGACCGAGGGCCATCAGGCCGCTCCTGCCTTCCGGGCCCGCCCCGCCGGTTCTCAGCGCCTCTTCCCCAGCCCTAGGGCAAGCGCAGCCAGCCACCAGGCCTTTCCCTCCCGTCTGCCCCACCTGGTGCAAACCCACCGCGGAGCCCCCAGCGCCCCCAGACAACATCACCAGCCCGAGTCCGCGGCCCTAGCTGGGCCTCGTGAAATGCCAGGGCCCTGGGGATGAGGGCTGGAGGTAGGGAAGAGGTCCAGGACCCAGGGAGCCAAGGCCTGTGGCGGATGCTGAGTCTGGGGTGGCGCTGCCCCTCCCGCCCGCTCCTGGGTTCTTGTATCCACCCACCCAGCCCCCACCCTCCAGCCCCCAGGAGCCAGCCTCCGGTTCCACCCACACCCGCCCCCCCACCTCGGAGCGGGTGCGGGTTTGGGTGGTGTGTCAGGAAAGGTGCAAATCTGGGCTGTGCCTTCCAGTCGCTGCAGTGGGATTTGGCCGGGTTCCGGGAGTGGGGAGCGTGCCCCTTTGAAGTGCCCTGGGGGGGCGCCTGGGTGGCGCAGTCGGTTAAGTGTCTGACTTCAGCCAGGTCACGATCTCGCGGTCTGTGAGTCCGAGCCCCGCGTCAGGCTCTGGGCTGATGGCTCGGAGCCTGGAGCCTGTTTCCGATTCTGTGTCTCCCTCTCTCTCCGCCCCACCCCTGTTCATGCTCTGTCTCTGTCTGTCCCAAAAATAAATAAACGTTGAAAAAAAATTAAAAAAAAAATGAAATGCCCTGGGGTGTGCGCGCAAGGCGGGGGGGTGGGGGGGCGAGGCGGGGCGGGGCCGGCACAGGCAAGGCCGCCTTGCTGGCCCGGGAGGGCCTGAGGAAGCAGAGGCTGGGGTGTGTTTGGCCCCAGCAGCGCCGCTCCCTGGGGAGACAGGGATGCAGGCAGGGAAGGGGCAGGGGCAGAGGGCGCCCAAAGGGGAGGCGAAGGAGGCCGCAGGCTTAAAACGCAAAAGGCACCTGGTATTCCCAGGCCGGCTCCCCTCCAAGTGCTAACCTGGCCCGACCCTGCTTAGCTTCCCAGAAAAGACGGGTCGGGTGGTTTCTGGCTGGTATGGCCGAACAGGCCAGTGGCTGCTTCTGGGTGCTTCAAAAGCCTGCTCCACCCGTCCCAAGCCAAGCAGGTGCAGCGCTTCACCCAGGCACGCGGCTGCCTGCTTGCCTGCCTGCCAGCCTGCCTGCCTGCCTCCCTGCTTGCCTGCCTGCCATCCTGCCTGCTTGCCTGCCGCCGCCCTCTGCCGCGGGCCAAGGCCCCGGGTCCGGGGCAGGTGTCAGAGGCCCTGCAAGAGGACCCTGGCAACACTGTCTGGCGCAAGCCCCGGCGTTCTCCAATCCCGGGACTCTTGAAGGCTGCTGCAGGCTTGGCCCCACGTCCACCTCGGCTTCCATCCCTCACGGCAAGGCACCTCGCAGTTCGGCACCACACCACATTGGGCTGCTCCCTGGGAAGAGGGTGGAAGGGAGCGAGGGCCCTCAGGCCGCTCCTGCCTTCCGGGCCCGCCCCGCCGGGTCTCTCAGCGCCTCTTCCCCAGCCCTAGGGCGAGCGCAGCCAGCCACCAGGCCTTCCCTCCCGTCTGCCCCACCTGGTGCAAACCCACCGCGGAGCCCCCAGCGCCCCCAGACAACATCACCAGCCCGAGTACGCGGCCCTAGCTGGGCCTCGAGAAATGCCAGGGCCCTGGGGATGAGGGCTGGAGGTAGGGAAGAGGTCCAGGACCCAGGGAGCCCAGGCCTGTGGCGGATGCTGAGTCTGGGGTCGCGCTGCCCCTCCCCGCCCGCTCCTGGGTTCCTGTATCCACCCACCCAGCCCCCACCCTCAAGCTCCTAGGCGCCAGCCTCTGGTTCCACCCACACCGCACCCCCCCTCGGAGTGGGTGCGGGTTTGGGTGGTGTGTCAGGAAAGGTGCAAAGCTGGGGGGTGCCTTCCAGGGGCTGCAGTGGGATTTGGCCGGGTTCCGGGAGTGGGGAGCGTGCCCCTTTGAAGTGTCCTGGGGGGGCGCCTGGGTGGCGCAGTCTGTAAAGTGTGTGACTTCAGCCAGGTCACGATCTCGCGGTCTGTGAGTTCGAGCCCCGCGTCAGGCTCTGGGCTGATGGCTCGGAGCCTGGAGCCTGTTTTTCCGATTCTGTGTCTCCCTCTCTCTCCGCCCCACCCCTGTTCATGCTCTGTCTCTGTCTGTCCCAAAAATAAATAAACGTTGAAAAAAATTTTAAAAAAAAATGAAATGCCCTGGGGTGTGCGCGCAAGGCGGGGGGGGGGTGGGGGGGCGAGGCGGGGCGGGGCCGGCACAGGCAAGGCCGCCTTGCTGGCCCGGGAGGGCCTGAGGAAGCAGAGGCTGGGGTGTGTTTGGCCCCAGCAGCGCCGCTCCCTGGGGAGACAGGGATGCAGGCAGGGAAGGGGCAGGGGCAGAGGGCGCCAAAGGGGAGGCGAAGGAGGCCGCAGGCTTAAAACGCAAAAGGCACCTGGTATTCCCAGGCCGGCTCCCCTCCAAGTGCTAACCTGGCCCGACCCTGCTTAGCTTCCCAGAAAAGACGGGGTCGGGTGGTTTCTGTTCTGGCAGTATGGCCGAACAGGCCAGTGGCTGCTTCTGGGTGCTTCAAAAGCCTGCTCCACCCGTCCCAAGCCAAGCAGGTGCAGCGCTTCACCCAGGCACGCGGCTGCCTGCTTGCCTGCCTGCCAGCCTGCCTGCCTGCCTCCCTGCTTGCCTGCCTGCCATCCATCCTGCCTGCTTGCCTGCACGCCGCCCTCTGCCGCGGGCCAAGGCCCCGGGTCCGGGGCAGGTGTCAGAGGCCCTGCAAGAGCAACCCTGGCAACACTGTTCTGGCGCAAGCCCCGGCGTTCTTCCCCAATCCCGGGGACTCTTGAAGGCTGCTGCAGGCTTGGCCCCACGTCCACCCTCGGCTTCCATTCCCTCACAGCAAGGCACCTCGCAGTTCGGCACCACACCACATTGGGCTGCTCCCTTGGGAAGAGGGTGGAAGGGAGCGAGGGCCCTCAGGCCGCTCCTGCCTTCCGGGCCCGCCCCGCCGGGGTTCTCAGCGCCTCTTCCCCAGCCCTAGGGCGAGCGCAGCCAGCCACCAGGCCGTTCCCTCCCGTCTGCCCCACCTGGTGCAAACCCACCGCGGAGCCCCCAGCGCCCCCAGACAACATCACCAGCCCGAGTCCGCGGCCCTAGCTGGGCCTCGAGTGAAATGCCAGGGCCCTGGGGATGAGGGCTGGAGGTAGGGAAGAGGTCCAGGACCCAGGGAGCCCCAGGCCTGTGGCGGATGCTGAGTCTGGGGTCGCGCTGCCCCCTCCGCCCGCTCCTGGGTTCCTGTATCCACCCACCCAGCCCCCACCCTCAAGCTCCTAGGCGCCAGCCTCCGGTTCCACCCACACCGCACCCCCCTCCTCGGAGTGGGGTGCGGGTTTGGGTGGTGTGTCAGGAAAGGTGCAAAGCTGGGGGGTGCCTTCCAGGGGCTGCAGTGGGATTTGGCCGGGTTCCGGGAGTGGGGAGCGTGCCCCTTTGAAGTGTCCTGGGGGGGCGCCTGGGTGGCGCAGTCGGTTAAAGTGTCTGACTTCAGCCAGGTCACGATCTCGCGGTCTGTGAGTCCGAGCCCCGCGTCAGGCTCTGGGCTGATGGCTCGGAGCCTGGAGCCTGTTTCCGATTCTGTGTCTCCCTCTCTCTCTCCGCCCCACCCCTGTTCATGCTCTGTCTCTGTCTGTCCCAAAAATAAATAAACGTTGAAAAAAAATTTAAAAAAAAAATGAAATGCCCTGGGGTGTGCGCGCAAGGCGGGGGGGGGGGGGGGGCGGGCGGGGCGGGGCCAGGACAGGCATGGCCGCCTTGCTGGCCCGGAAGGGCCTGAGGGAGCAGTGGCTGGGGTGGGTTTGGCCCCAGCAGCACAGCTCCCTGCGGAGACAGGGATCCAGGCAAGGAGGGGGGAGGGGCGGCAGGTGCCAAAGGGGAGGTGAAGGAGGCCCCAGGCTTAAAAGGCAAAAGGCGACAGCACCCGGGATTCCCAGGCCGGCTCCCCTCCAAGTGCTAACACAGCCCGACCCTGCTTAGCTTCCCAGAAAAGACTGGGTCGGGCGCGTTCTGGCAGGAATGGCCAACAGGCCAGTGGCTGCTTCTGGGCGCTTCAAAAGCCTTCTCCACGCGTCTCAAGCCAAGCGGGTGCCGCGCTTCACCCAGGCACGCGCCTGCCTGCTTGCCTGCCTGCCAGCCTGCCTGCCTGCCTCCCTGCTTGCCTGCCTGCCATCCTGCCTGCTTGCCTGCCGCCGCCCTCTGCCGCGGGCCAAGGCCCCGGGTCCGGGGCAGGTGTCAGAGGCCCTGCAAGAGGACCCTGGCAACACTGTCTGGCGCAAGCCCCGGCGTTCTCCAATCCCGGGACTCTTGAAGGCTGCTGCAGGCTTGGCCCCACGTCCACCTCGGCTTCCATCCCTCACGGCAAGGCACCTCGCAGTTCGGCACCACACCACATTGGGCTGCTCCCTGGGAAGAGGGTGGAAGGGAGCGAGGGCCCTCAGGCCGCTCCTGCCTTCCGGGCCCGCCCCGCCGGGTTCTCAGCGCCTCTTCCCCAGCCCTAGGGCGAGCGCAGCCAGCCACCAGGCCTTCCCTCCCGTCTGCCCCACCTGGTGCAAACCCACCGCGGAGCCCCCAGCGCCCCCAGACAACATCACCAGCCCGAGTACGCGGCCCTAGCTGGGCCTCGAGAAATGCCAGGGCCCTGGGGATGAGGGCTGGAGGTAGGGAAGAGGTCCAGGACCCAGGGAGCCCAGGGCTGTGGCGGATGCTGAGTCTGGGGTCGCGCTGCCCCTCCCGCCCGCTCCTGGGTTCCTGTATCCACCCACCCAGCCCCCACCCTCAAGCTCCTAGGCGCCAGCCTCCGGTTCCACCCACACCGCACCCCCCCTCGGAGTGGGTGCGGGTTTGGGTGGTGTGTCAGGAAAGGTGCAAAGCTGGGGGGTGCCTTCCAGGGGCTGCAGTGGGATTTGGCCGGGTTCCGGGAGTGGGGAGCGTGCCCCTTTGAAGTGTCCTGGGGGGGCGCCTGGGTGGCGCAGTCTGTAAAGTGTGTGACTTCAGCCAGGTCACGATCTCGCGGTCTGTGAGTTCGAGCCCCGCGTCAGGCTCTGGGCTGATGGCTCGGAGCCTGGAGCCTGTTTCCGATTCTGTGTCTCCCTCTCTCTCCGCCCCACCCCTGTTCATGCTCTGTCTCTGTCTGTCCCAAAAATAAATAAACGTTGAAAAAAAAATTAAAAACAAAAAATGAAGTGCCCTGGGGTGTGCGCGCAAGGGGCGGGGTGGGGGGGCGAGGCGGGGCGGGGCCGGCACAGGCAAGGCCGCCTTGCTGGCCCGGGAGGGCCTGAGGGAGCAGAGGCTGGGGTGTGTTTGGCCCCAGCAGCGCTGCTCCCTGGGGAGACAGGGACACAGGCAGGGAGGGGGCAGGGGCGGAGGGCTCCAAAGGGGAGGCGAAGGAGGCCGCAGGCTTAAAACGCAAAAGGCACCTGGTATTCCCAGGCCGGCTCCCCTCCAAGTGCTAACCTGGCCTGACCCTGCTTAGCTTCCCAGAAAAGACGGGTCGGGTGGTTTCTGGCTGGTATGGCCGAACAGGCCAGTGGCTGCTTCTGGGCGCTTCAAAAGCCTGCTCCACCCGTCCCAAGCCAAGCAGGTGCAGCGCTTCACCCAGGCACGCGGCTGCCTGCTTGCCTGCCTGCCAGCCTGCCTGCCTGCCTCCCTGCTTGCCTGCCTGCCAGCCTGCCTGCCTGCCTCCCTGCTTGCCTGCCTGCCATCCTGCCTGCATGCCTGCCTGCTTGCCTGCCGCCGCCCTCCGCCGCGGGCCAAGGCCCCGGGTCCGGGGCGGGTGGCAGAGGCCCTGCAAGTGCACCCTGGCAACACTGTCTGGCGCAAGCCCCGGCGTTCTCCAATCCCGGGACTCTTGAAGGCTGCTCCAGGCTTGGCCCCACGCCCACCTCGGCTTCCATCCCGCACAGCAAGGCACCTCGCAGTTCGGCACCACACCACATTGGGCTGCTCCCTGGGAAGAGGGTGGAAGCGAGCGAGGGCCATCAGGCAGCCCCTGCCTTCCGGGCCCGCCCCGCCGGGTTCTCAGCGCCTCTTCCCCAGCCCTAGGGCGAGCGCAGCCAGCCACCAGGCCTTCCCTCCCGTCTGCCCCACCTGGTGCAAACCCCCCGCGGAGCCCCCAGCGCCCCCAGACAACAAACCAGCCCGAGTCCGCGGCCCTAGCTTGGCAAGGCTAGGCAATGGACAGTCCCTCCAGGCTCGGGCTTCCTCATCTCTAAGCCACACCTGCTGGCACCTCTTCCTTGGGCGCAGGCAACAGAAAGCACGACCACCACACCTAACACCCAGCAACGGCCATCAGTTGGAAAAGACCCTGGCCACCCCACAAGAAGGGATCGGCACCCAAGTATTTTTCAAGCAAAACAGGTTAAAAGTTTCCTTGGAATTGTCTCAGTTATAACAGAATCTTATCTCAACACCTGTCCTTCGAAACTACCATGCAGTCCTAACAGCAATGACGTGCTTCTCTAAGTAGGTGAGGTCGAATTCTCAGCCCAAGAGGCTAGCGTCTGTTTGTGCTCGCTTGTGTGCGAGCACACATGGCAGGATGGGGTCGGCCAACACGAGCCGTCATGCTGGCATCAGAACCTTCATTCCGCGGAAACTGATGTTTTATTCTCTGACCCTGAGGGCCAAGCACACGAGTTTCTGGTGTAGGTTAAGGGTGAGTGTTTTGAGGTTTCTGGTGAAAACAAAACCCTCCCAAGTTGGGGAGGCTGCTGCCTGCTCTGTCACCTGGGTGTTTCATGTTGACGTCCGACCAGCTCCCGCAGGGAAAAATCTCAGGGGATTCAAGGGACACGGGCCTCCCTTTCGTCAAGGCTCGATGACGCTATTCCTCTTCTTAGGAACATCTACCCCGACCTGTGCCTTTACATCTGAAGTAGAAATTCAGGATGTGGGGACAAAGGTCAGGCCCGTGACCTGATTTCAGGACCTCGGTGTCATGTCCTAACGAAGGAGACCCCTCCTCTAGGCTGCCCTACCCCCGGCCAGTACATCCGCTTTGGCCAAGGGACACCCACGAGGTCCCGCGTCAACTGTGAGTAGCTGCTAATGAGCTGGTGGGCACGGTGGGCTGTGCGGGTGCCTCCACCCCTAGGCGGCACTGCCTACGGGGCCCCAGCGTCCAGAGAACATTGTCCATATGCTAGGAGTGTTCACTAGCATCCAACTCGCACAAGAGTGCACTGTACCCCTGATGGGATCGAGGAGGGGCCTGGCGTCCACGTGGGGAGAAGTGGGAAACAAGGGACTACTCCCTACCCCCACACCCCCAGCCTGCGCCTCATCCTCAACCACTGCCAGGTGCGCGGCTGCTCCGCCCGGACACGTACCCGCTGCAGTTCTTGGTTCTTTTCCTCCAGCTGGGCCTCCATCTGGTGCAGACTTTCCTCGATGTTGCCATGCCTCTGCTCGGCCTGTGGGCGACAGTGGGGTCAGAAGAGCTGGCTGCCCCACACCACACGCTGGGCCTATGCACGACAGGCTGTGAGCGGCCTTCCGCCTGCTCACAGTCCCTACCGGCTTCATGCGTCCCAGTGGGAGGCAGTGGGCTTCCATGCTGGTGACCGGGGGTAGGCAATGGTCTCGTCCCCACCCCGGGTCCCGGATCCTTGGACGGTGCCTCGTCCCCTGGGAGACACCCCTGTCCACTCAGCACGGACAGGAGGAAGCAGCAAGCGGAAAGAGCAAACAGGCGTGCTGCCTTCCTAACCTGGGAAGTTACTTCCAACAATTTAGCTTCCTCAGCAGCACAGTGTCCAAAGACAAAGGGTCGGGCTACACGGCTGACCAGGGACAGGAGAGAGGACAGGTGAGAAAAGAAACGGAGACTTGACATGCAGATCACAAAGGAGGAGAGACTCTGTTGGAGCCTGGGCCTGTGGGCGCCCAATGCCGCCTGCCCGACTTGATGGCAGCCTTGAGGGTCATTATCCCGTGACGAACCCACCCCCCTTCCCACTGGGACCCTCACTGCACTGGAACCGGTGACACAGAAGCACCGACAGGCTCCCTGCTACAGGTTCCCTCAGCCCCGGTTCCGGAAGGACGGACTGGCTGCCCAGTCATGTGCTCCCTCGTTCTGTGTGCATCACTCGATCCCAGCACCGACCACATCATGTGTGGAAACTACCTCTTCAACTGCTGCCTTCCTCTGTGGGTGGTGCGGGCTGTGAGAGCTGGGAGGGCAGGGACTGTGTCTGGCACGTTCCTCGACTCTATATGTGGAACCTCCGAGTGAATTCCTTAAAGATTTATTTCTTACAACGGTGTCTGGGTGGCTCAGTCAGTCGGGTTCTGACTCTTGGCTTCAGCTCAGGTCACGAACTCAAGGTTTGGGCGTTCGAGCCCTGTGTCAGGCTCTGTGCCGATAGCATGGAGCCTACTTGGCATTCTATCTCCTTCTTTCTGCCCCTCCCCTGCTCATGTATGTGCCAAGGCTCGCTCTCTCTCTCTCTCTGTCTCAAAATAAATGAACATTTAAGAATTTTTTAAATAAAAAAAAAACGATTGTGTTTAAAAGAGGATAAGATTTTCTCATTTCTCGGAAAAATTCTACGCTTTTTTGCTTTTTCTTTTTTCCTTCGGGAAGCTCTACACCCAACGGGGAGCTCAGACTCATGACCCTGAGACCAAGAGTCCCAAGCTCCACTGACTGAGCCAGCCAGGCACCCCTGTCCTTCTCTTGCCCAAGGCTACTATCTTGAGCTCTGAGTCGCTGACTTAACTCTGAAAAGCAGTGAGTCTTAGATGCAGCCAACGGCAAACAGCACACGTCGGACAAAACCGGAGGGAACAAAACTGGGGATGATGCCTGCCGTTTGAAAAGCATTCCAATCTCAGACAAAGTAGCCCCGAAAACAGATCTCAGCTGGTTCGCGGACTTTGGCACGCCGACGTTACCGGTGAGAAATGAGATACGAGAACGGACCGCCTTGAAAATGACATTCCCACCATGGGACCCAGAAGGAAACGGGGGCCCCACCTTGCAGAGGGTGGCCACCCTCTGGGCCGGCTCGGCTTCCACCTCGGGCAGCGACTTGGCCTTCCTCGGGGTCTGCTGCAGCTTCCGCTCCGCCACCTCCAGGCGCTCTTGCAACTGGCGGTTTTGATCCGCAGTCTAGGAAATGAAGGCAAAGCATCAAAGTGTAGCAAGTCTTCTCTCCCCTTCCATTTTTAATAAAGTGAAACAAAATCTAAATGCAGAGATCTACTGTTAGTTCTGACTGAAGCCAACAGTTTGGTAGGTGCTTCAGAGTGAACCTTTCCTTTCTGCAAGGAGTCACCCACTGCCTTGGTCCTCCTTTCACTACGCAAAACATGTCTTGCCAAACTCTTTGCTCTTCTTCGGTATCTTCAAAGAAGTCTTTCCAAAGACAAAGTTCCCACACATTAAAGAAAACCCATCTTCTGGAGGAGCTTGCTCGTTCTTCCTGACCCGTTAAGGAGAGACGGGTTCGGTCCTAACCCTTCGTAAACATAGTTATACTGTGGTCCGAGGGCTCGCTACATAGGGCATTCTGAGGTGGGCACATCAGCCAGCACAGAACTTCTGAGAGCATGCCTGATGCCAGTTGAGTTCTTTTTGGAAGAGGGAACACTCTCCCTCTTGACCAAAAACGTGGAAAACTTCAACATGGAAAACTTAGACACGAGATTTTTTGTTAAAGGACTTTTAGGGAAGCCGAGGTGGCTCAGTCGGTTAAGCGTCCACCTTCGGCTCAGGTCATGATCTCATAGCTCATGGGGTCAACCCCGCCTCGTGCTCTGTGCTGACAGCTCAGAGCCTGGAGCCTGCTTTGGATTCTGTGTCTCCCTCTCTCCCTCTCTGGCCCTCCACTGCTCATGCTCGCTCGCTCTCTCTCTCTCATTCTGGCTCCCTCTCTCAAAAATAAATAAGCATTAAAAATATATAAAGTCATTTTAAAAATCATGTACAAGGTGAGGTTTTTGCAAGGTTAGCATGTGTTGCCACAGACTCCTTCCATCTTCTGTGTCCATATGGCTCTGTGTGTATATACAGACCGCGTATCATGCTTTAAAACCCTCCAAAATAAATCACATGCTGTACACATAGTATTTCGCGATCTGCCCTTTACACTCATGATTTGAAACATCCTACGTGCTCTCAAACAGCATTCCTCCATGTCATTTTAATGGCTTCCTAGTATTCCACTTTGATTATCATTTTGGTTCGACTGACACATTTGACAAACACACCAGGCAAACTCACTCTGTTTCCAAGAAGCTGGATGTGGTTTTCCTGTTCAATGCCGGATGACCTGAGACAACCAAGGAAGAGACGTGCGGCTTCCCAAAACACAGGGTCTCACATACTCATGCCAGACTACGCTTCTGCACCTGCCATTCCCCCCGATCTCAGGTACTAACCAAAATGGCCAGCTGCCTCCACATTCCCGGCCACTCCCTGCTCCTTTGGAAACAGTGCTAACAGGCAACAGAGTAACGTGCATGTAAGACAAGACAAAGAAGGAATCAAGGAGGGGAGCCCCATAACATGCTTCGTAAAATTCAAAAGAATTAAACCCTGGACGTTGAAGTAACCCTGCTGGTCAACACAAGATTCTAAGATCCTAAAACCTTGACATTGACACTTGGTCCTTAACTTGACTTGTAATTAATAAAAGTGGAATGAAGTTCAACGAAACCAACGACCTGTCGATGCAGAGAGTCCTTCTTTGCGATCTCGTTTTCAAGGTTATCCTTGAGGTCGTGCAGAGAGGTGGCTTCGTGCTGTGCCCTGAGGCAGCGCTTCTCAAGGGTAGTGATCCTGTCTTGCATGTCTTCCGTCTGGGCCATGGCCTACAGCAGGTATTTCAGAGGGAAAACAGGGAAAGAGTTAGCGTACGACACATTAAGACACTGCAGACACAAAAACCGGGCGAAATCCTCATTTTCCAAACAAACAGAAAAGTAGCATCCTCGGGGCACCTGGGTGGCTCAGCCGGTGCCGCTCTGTGAGTTGGCGCCCCGCGTCAGGCTCTGTGCCGACAGTGCGGAGGCTGCTCGGGATTCTGACCAGTTACCCAGGCTTATTCTTTCCCATGTGTTCAAAGACAAACGGATAATAAAGTCTCCCGGAAGTCACAACCTCGGTTGCCTCCGGACACCGTTCAGCTTTCCACAGAACAGCGACTTGCCTCTGGAGGCACACACCATGAGACAACCATCCTTTTTCCCGGGGAAAAGGTGGATGAAATCTCATCCAATTACCACAAAGTTGAAGCAGCAGTGTTAACAAATGGAAGCCAAACTCCACCTTTCATATAACTGGAAGTCATCTTCTGTAGCCTCACCCTGTAACAACATTGTATCCCATGGTGTCTGACACTGCAAATGGAACCAGAACGTCCTGCCCTGCGTTTCTTGTCCACCACCCGAAAGATTCCTCTTCCAGCCCTCCGTGTTTACTAAGCAATATGTCAGCAGTCTCAGGAGTGAAAGTGATGAGTCCTAAGAAATGATTTTCTAAATTCTCTGCATATTGAACTCTGCTACGGGGTCTCCCCCCACCTTTGCCAAACAACAACTTCACTGAATGGGTTATAGAATTTCTGCAAATACTTTTGTTTTAAATTCTGACACGATCTCACCCACACTGAGGTACTAAACAGACTGCTCGTGCACTTACACCCTCGAGGGTCTGACAGGGTCTTCCCGAGGTGGCATTGCCGGGCTGGGGGTGGGGTGTGCGGGGACTGTCCGCAAAGGGCAGCTCACAGTGACAGGAGGAGGCACAGAGAAACCATCCTACCCTTACTAGTTTCTGTGACAATGATCAGATTCCCATCGACGACCACACGTGCAGAAGCGGCCGCACTCCTCCATGACCTTACACCAGGACCAGCGGGCTGCCCCTCGTTCACTCTGACCGCCACGACCAGGAGCACGGAACCCTGGGAGGAGGGCAGGGCGGCAGAGGCGGCCGTGACGGCCCCTGGCAGAGCCGCCCTTGCACGGTCGTGCCCCCGGAAACGACCTGGCAGCACCACGCTGGTTCCTACGTGCCGAGTGTGTTCCCAAAACGGACCGAGAGCACGGCATGGGCCAAGCTCAGGTGGCCCACACTCCACACCCGAGGCCACTCCGCCGCCTGCCCGCCAGGCCTCGGCAGGGGAGAGCCCAGGGAGGACAGATTCCACCACGCAGACGGGGAGGCAGCCGCCCGGGCCCCGGAGTCACGTCCCATTCTGCTGCTACTTCTACCAAACTCCAAACGTTCAAAACCCGTGGGAGACGAAGGACACGCTGGGCAAGACCAAACCAAACACCCCACGTTTGGCTCGACGACGGCGTGGCCATTTCAACTGACACTCACTTCACGGACATCTCTTTGTAATATGGTGTTCATTGCTTTACAAAGGATGAGGTCTTTCCTTGAGATGTCCAGGTCTTCTTCCAGCTTGGCCACGAGAGTGCACAGGGTAGCCAGGAGCTCTTTCATCTGGCTCTGCACCTTTGAAAGCCAGAAAGAGAAGCAACATGTGAGGGCCCCCACGGCTAGTCTTCCTATGTTGTTTTAAAAACAATGGATAAAAAGGAAACCCCCTCCAATCAAATCCTGGGATGATGTCTGCAGCTGAACTCTGCGTGTGGCCCCTAATTCTTCTTCTACGAAACTACACCCCTCCAGTGCCACACGTAGCTGCTCTCTCACCTGGAAACAAAGGGATTGAGTTTGTACGCAGAGGTGTTTCATTAGTCCTTACTATACAGTGACCCTAAGATCCCTTGTGCCTCAAATAACATGACAGAATGGTGGTAAGGTTTTTCACGGATGCTCGTGTTGACAAACTTGCTTGTTAACCGCTTTCAATTTTACATTGGAGACAAATATTCCCTGAATTAAATTACATTATGCAAGTTGTACTAGCCAATCGATACACACAACATTTCAAGCAACCACGGCTTTTTCACCAAACAGACCCGTCTTCTTACAAGAATTCAAGGAGCTTAAAAGGAAACTCCAGTCACACAAACACGCAATGTATGCCTGATAACACACAGCATGTGCACAAGTCGAGAACCGCCGTGGTTAGGCACATCGTTTCATCCTCCGTTTTGTCCTTCTCCAAGATGGAGTTCAGGACCTTGAGTACCTCCGCCTCACTGGACTCGCCGGCCTGAGTCTTCGCCTGTCGCCTCACCACTGTTTTCCGAAGAGATCTCTCGTGCCTGGAGACGAGGAACTCCAAATGTTCCAGCAGCAGCTGGCGGGAGAGGCAAAAGGAACACCGTGTTTCAAGAACACCTTCCATTCCGGGCCTCAAGTTCACCAAATGCAAAACCAAGTCTGAATCCCTTCAATTCAGTTCCCAGGTAGGGAGCCACCCCCTCGAATGTGTTAAAATGGCCTTACTTCTCCTCAGAGATCAAACGAGGTCTGAGAACAATGGGTCCCAGCCAACTCCACGGGGACATGTGGACAAGGGGAGTGAATGGTGTCCTGTGTTTAAAGACACTGGCAGTGCGCCTACTGACCTTGGTGTTGTTTCTCTCCGCCTTCAGGTTGGCGATCTCCTCCTCTCTCTGCACGAGTAGCTCCCTGCAGGTGTGGAGCTCTGCAGCGAGAGCTGCACACTCCTGGGGTCGGAGAGGGGACAAAAGTGGAGAGACACAGGGGGTCTTTACCAGAGCACACCAGGCCTCCGTGGCCCTCCAGAGTCCCAGCACCCACCACCCTCAAGTAGCATCACACACACCAGTCCCCTCCTCACCACCCACAGGAGTTCCGGGGATTCTCGGAGGGACTGACACTCAAAGGGACAGACATTTTCAGGTGCATGGCAGGTCTAGGACTCAGGAACTCTGCTGACTCGGGAGCAGCAGGCCGAGAAGCCTCCTGCCCATCCCCAGCCTTTGGCCTCGTCTGGCAAGCAGGCTTGTGGAGCGGCAGTGGGGAAAGGCTGACGGTACTCAAAAGCTGCTGTCTTAGCCTGAACCCCTGGCTCAATCAGACTCAACCATACCCAATGGACTTTTCAAAAATGATGGTAGGACTCTTGACGAAAGGGCGAGTTTACGACTTCTTTCCTTAGTCAAGTAGGAAATATTATGGATGAAGGGTTTCTGAGGAGAGTGATGCCAGGGCCCACCACCCCGCGTGGGGCTTCTCTCCCGCCAATACTGGGCGCCCGCCCAGGACATGGCGTACAGGTGGGCTCCAAGGAGGTGGACGCACACTCTCCAGTCAGTCGAGCGCAGAGCCCGGTGCAGGGCTCAATCCCTGAACCATGACATCATGACCTGAGCTGAAACCAAGAGTCAGACGCTTAACGCCCTGAGACACCCAGGCGCCCCAGAGCTTTTGTCTCTGTAGGACAAACGAGGGGATAAAGGTTCACTTAACAACTGACATTCCAAATAAAGAGAGTTGTTGATTTCAGCAATTCTAGACAATCCAAGTACAAACTGGTGACATACTTCAAGTTCCTTCATAAATTAACCCTTTCCAAATCAACAGAATGTTACCACAGAACTGACCACGTTCCTTGCAATCTGACTTGACAAGGTGAACCCACAGACGCCTACCTGATCCTTGAGGTAGGACTGTGCAGGCCCATTTCTATGTGGGGATTTTTGTTCCAATAAATACATTGGAAACTTTTCTGGAGATGTGTGACTTTTGGAAAGACTGGCAGATGAGCTGAGCAGCTACGCAGTATCAAAAATAGTAAGTAAAAGGGAGGCCACGAATGCATGAAATATATGCAGATACTAGGCTATTAGAGCATTTCCTATCCGAAAACATACACAAACCTACTCTAACAAGATAAAACGTATCATTTTGCACACAGAAACTGACCGTACCTACATGGTGCAATTTGCAGTAAAGGGAAAGGCAAACAAATGTGGAGACGCAGGATTAAGTCCTAACCGCATAACACGAGCTGTAGCAGACCTTATCCTCTGGGGGAAGGGTGCACCACCTCCTGTTGCTATTGAGGTCACCTCAAGTGTTGCACGAATCCACGAATCTGCTACTCAGCTCTTGGTAAGCACTTCCTTTCTCCAGTAAATCAAGCACCACAGGAGAAGTGATTTCTCAGGGTTCCTGCGTCATTTTCCCCGTGATAAGGGCAATACCATGAACCTTAATTACAGCCCAGGACCCGTTTGAAGTGTCCCCAGGGATGCTGGACGTGCTCCCGCCATGCAGAGAAGACTCATGGTATGACAAGAAAAGGCTGAATGGCCTGACATGTACTGAGGTCCACAGCTGCAGCTGCCAGCCGGCCAGCGTGAGGACCATGGAGGCACAAAGAAAGGGAAATTCTCGAAGCTCTTGCTGCGGCTACCCCAGCACACGCAAAAACCTGGTGCTATTTGTGAGACATCTTTGTGTCTCGTGTGGAAGATGTGGCATCTCTGTGGATGTAGGACTGCTGTGAGACGGGCACACCTGCAGACTCAACTCAAACTGCAAGACAAGTGAAGACCTGACATCACGACGTAAGGCAGAAGGAAGGGAAGGATCGAAAACTGGCACATTTCAATGCAGGCACAGGACAGCTTGGTGGTTTTAGAAAGGGGTTTGGCTTTGAAATGGTCCAGACGATAGGAGAAGCAGCCTCCACCACCAAGAAGAAGGACACAGTTTCCCAGACGCCCCAGAGAAGATTGCAGAGAAGCAGGAACTACCATCCACCGCATGTCAACCACTCCAACACAAAAAGTGAACACCCAAGAAAATCAGGTGAGGAGACCATGGCTGCCTGCACAGGTTTTTCGTGCAGAAGGAGGTGCCCTGTCGGGGGGAAAATGCCACAAACGACATTTATTCACGAGAAAGACAAGTGAGCGCCAAGATGTTGGGTAGGAAGGGGTGAAGCAGCTACCGACTGAGCGGATACGGGCGGGGGTGTGAGCAGGGCGGCTGGCCCTGTGTAGGAAGCTCGCCCCAGGGTCCTGAAGGCAACAAGTCCCAGTGGCCAGTGGTCTGCTGCACAACCAGAGCCCTTGCCCTGGACCAGTTCCATCCCGGCTCTGTCCCTCAACTCAGGAAGTACGCTGAAAGCAAGGGACTGTCCTCCAAAGTTCTTCTGACATTGGACAATGTCCTGGCCACCCAGAAACCCACGGGTCACCACCAAACGTGTCTTGGCGGCTCACTCGCTCCGGAGCGCAGCGGGTCTAAGTCAGCCTGCGGACCAGGGGCCACGAGGACCTGTGAGGCTCATGACACAGGCACGTTACAAGAAGGACAGTCAAAGCTACCAAAGAGAACCGCCACAGAGGGAACATTATGAAAGTCAGGAAGATGCCAAGGGACGTTACAAAAAACTCTGGGAAAACCATCAAGCCGAACACAATCAAGAAATCCCTGCTAGAGATGACTGTCCATATGACGTGCGTGATTTCCAGGACCTATGACACAGCCAATCAGGAAACTCATGAATGAGACTGTGCCTATGGCAAAAAGAAAAAAAAGAAAAAGAAAAAGAAAAAGAAAAAGAAAAAGAAAAAGAAAAAGAAAAGAAAAAGAGTCGGGGGATGCAGGGATTCAAAATGCGTATCCTACAGAAGGTCACGAGCACAGAGAAAAGCCCACAGGAGGTCACAGAAGAAGACACCACAGAGAGGAGATCTGGCGAAGCAGACGGAGGGCGAGGAAGGCGGCATGGAAGTGGCATCGCTGGAAAGCACGCTGCCACCAGGAGTGATCCGGCAGAGTCTCGGCTCCTTTCCCACATGGACCCTTCCGTGACAAGGGCGCTGGGACTAAAGCCAGCCAGCCGTCTACGGAAACATTGGCCAGGAACAGAAAGGCCCTTCTGGAAAGCTGCACAGACAGTGCCCGCCTCCACCCCCATACCGCCAGGCCCCAAGGCCCAAGACTGCCCCATCTAGCGGGTCCCCCCCACCCCGTGCAGGTCTGCCTATCAGCACGTTTGTGAGGACCCACCGCCACGTTCCAGACAGCAAATCCTCACCAAGGTGCTCAGTGAACCACTTCGCCAGCCACCCACACGTCTGTGCGTGAAAATCGAGGGAGCATGCAGCCAGGCCACCCGGGACGCATGTGTGTCACCAACTCCTAAGCATTCATCAGGAGGAACATCGTGTGCGAGACTTGTGTGCACTTGGACAGCCTATCCTCACATGGGCATAAGGGGATAAGATCTGACATAAAACGAATAACGTGTTGTTCCATAACCTGGCTTTCAAAAAATGACATTTCCTTCTGGCAGGCCTCTCTGTCCCCGCCCAGAGAAAATGCCTCTCAGCCTACTATCACAGGCCGTTTTTGTAATGTAACAATGTGTCCAGACTGTATTAGGAATATGGCTGTAAAACCGCAGGCTAGAAAAGCTTTGTAACCATGCATTCACCCGTGTCTCTCCTAGGCCATGACGAAGCAATCGTACTGATTACACCAGGCCATCACGAAGCATTCACCCTTCATTGGTAACGCATGAATTGTGACATCCGTAAATACACAGGAATCTTTCCAATGCCTCCCATTTCTGATGCATAGTGCTAACGATACACGTAACAACAGCGTAGTGTGTCACCTGAGCCAGCACTGATGTGGGTTCTGATAGACAATTCCTTCTAGAAACAAACGGAGAAGAAACTTAGGGATCCATGCAGCGTAGACCTGTGCACCTATTTCCCTGTGACGTAAAACTGTTTCTCTAGCTTACTTGACTCGAAGAATATAGTATATAACACATACAAGATACAGGTGCTAATGCACTGTTTGTGTTTCTACTCAGGTTACTGGACAACAGGAGAGTTTGAACAGTTAAGTGTTCTGGGGACCAAACGTTATACATGGATTTTCAATTGTGGGCAGGGTGGAACCCCGAACACCAAGTTGTTCTACGGTCAGCTCTACTCATCCTTGGGGAAGAACGGAGCAAGCACGACCTTTGTGAACAACAGAAAAGAGTAAAATAGAAATAGATTTTCTGTTTTAATTTTTTAGCGTCATTCTTTATTTCTTAGAGACGGAGAGCAGCAGGGGACGGGCAGAGTAAGAGGCAGACAAGGAATTGAAAGCAGACTCCAGGCTCTGGGCTGTCAGCTCACAGCCCGTCTCGGGGGTTCCCTGGCCAAGAAAAAGTTCATGACGGGGCCAAAGTCAGCCGCTTAACTGACTGAGCAACCTAGGAGCAGAAAAGGAGAAGTTTTGACGGTCCTTGTACACAAGGCATACGTGTTTCCCCAAAGGAGTTAGTGACCAAGTTGCTCAGCAACACCCAGCACTAAGGGCCAGCAGGCAGGACAAAGATTCAGAAAGAAAGGCCGTCTTCTCAGAGAGCGAGGCGTATTGTACACGGATGGGGCAGGAAGCCAGCATCTCTGCACAGCAGGAGGCTCCCCCCGCCCCACAGCCAAGCTGCTGGGAGGTGAGTGGGGCCGGCGCAGGGAAGACCGCAGGACTCGGCCCCTCCCCGAGTCCACCCGAGTGATGACAGGGTACAGATCTCCAGAGACCTCACAGATGGCCTCTGAGACAGGCAAGCTCCACGCCACAGGACCCACGGACCAGCAGGGAGAGGGAAGAGCAGGAAAGAGGCAAAGCCATCTCCCTGGCTTCTGACCACCGGACCAGGGAGCAAGCTGCTCTGTTCCCAGGAGGAGGCACAGGTGGGGGGAGGAGGGTGGTGGCCCGTGTGGAACTCAAAGAGCCCACAGTCCGCCCAGATGGAGCTTCACTACGAGGTGCTTGGAAAGGCATCCGGGAGACAGAGCGGGGTGCATGAAGGAGAACTCAGGGCAGCCGAACCTCCCAAGGAAAACCGCCTCCCCGAGGCTGACCCACGCCGACCCATGGGACAAAACGGCCATCCTGCAGCCGCACCGTGCACACGTTCCTCCTATTCCACCGAACCACACACTCCCATGCCCTTCTATTGCTCTCCGTAAAACCACATACGTCTCTGGGCGAGGTAACTGCGGCACATAGTGTTCAGCACCTAGTACAGTGCCTGCCACGCACTCCAGAACAGGTGAATACTTTAGTGTACGCCTTGTACCCACACACGTACAATTACACACGCTGCTTTTAAACATTACGTAGTTCTGTAAAGGATATAAAGACGCACACTGTCCTGTGCTTTATGTGATGGGTGATGTGAAGGGCTTGTACCTGTTGCCTAAAGCACGAATCTTAGCGCTCAACCCACACATTAGAAGGAACCACTCTACCCAATGACGTCTACACTGCATCCATTCTTGTCTCCTCCCCCAACCCACTATCCACACAGAACCAGCACCAGCTTTTAAAAAATTCAACAACATCATGCCGGTCCTTCCCCCTGAGGACACAACGACCCCAGGCCCTTATCTGAAAACCCAACTCCTTACGGGGTAGGTTCTGTCCCAACACCAGCTGCCTGGTGCCTCACCTGGCTCCGCTTCCGCTTCCATCGCTCACAACAAAGCCAAGCTCCTCCTTGACCCCGGCCTTTGGCCTCGGAGTCAGACTGCTGGGAGAGTGCTCGGTCAGCCTCAGCTCCCGAGCGACCTCTCCGGAAAAGGCCTTTCCGGAACCACAGTGCGCAAGTAAGCGACATTTCCTCCTAACCCCTTCACTCGTCCAGATACACTCTTCTCAGATGTGCCTCCACCACCGTCTCCGAGGAGCACAGCAGCCAGAGCCTGGCGACCACAATGGTGCAGCGTCACAAAAGGGCTCAACAAGGGTGGGTGGTTGTGTCTCTGCAGATGATTCGGGTGCACCAACACAGAAGCCCTTTTTGTGGGGGCTACACTGTACACATACAGACATCATAAGGACTCTAAACCCGTACCTTTCTATAATAACACTGAATGCAAATGGACCAAATGCACCAACCAAAAGACACAGGGTATCAGAATGGATAAAAAAACAAGACCCATCTATTTGCTGTCTACAAGAGACTCATTTTAGCCCTGAGGACACCTTTAGATTGAGAGTGAGGGGATGGAGAACTATTTATCATGCTACTGGAAGCCAAAAGAAAGCTCGAGTAGCCATACTTATATCAGACAAACTAGACTTTCAATCAAAGGCTGTAACAAGAGATGACGAAGGGCATTTGATAATAATTACAGGGCCTATCCATCAGGAAGAGCTAACAATTATAAATGTCTATGCGCCGAATACAGGAGCCCCCAAGTATAGAAAACAATTCCTCATAAACATGAGCAACCTTATTGATAAGAATGTGGTCATTGCACGGGACTTTAACACTCCACTTACAGAAATGGATAGATCATCTAGACACACGGTCAATAAAGAAACAAGGGCCCTGAAGGATAAATTGGATCAGATGGACTGGACACATATATTTAGAACTCTGCATCCCAAAGCAACAGAATATACTTTCTTCTCGAGTGCACATGGAGCATTCTCCAAGATAGGTCATATACTGGGTCACAAAACAGCCCTTCATGAGTATACAAGAATTGAAATTGTACCATGCATACTTTCAGACCACAAGGCTATGGAGCTTGAAATGAACCACAGGAAAATGTCTGGAAAACCTCCCAAAGCATGGAGGTTAAGGAACACCCTACTAAAGAATGAGTGGGTCAACCAGGCAATTAGAGAAGAAATTTAAAGATACATGGAAACAAACGAAAATGAAAATACAACAATCCAAACACTTTGGGATGCAGCGAAGGCAGTCCTGAGAGGACAATACATTGCAATCCAGGCCTATCTCCAGAAACAAGAGAAATCCCAACTACAAAATCTAACAGCACACCTGAAGGAAATAGAAGCAGAACAGCAAAGGCAGCCTAAACCCAGCAGAAGAGGAGAAATAAGAAAGATCAGAGCAGAAATAAACAATATAGAATCTAAAAAAAACTGTAGAGCAGATCAACGAAACCAAGAGTTGGTTTTTTGAAGAGATACACAAAATTGACAAACCTCTAGCCAGGCTTCTCAAAAAGAAAAGGGAGATGACCCAAATAGGTAAAATCATGAATGAAAATGGAATTATTACAACCAATCCCTCAGAGATACAAACAATTCTCAGGGAATACTATGAAAAATTATATGCCAACAAATTGGACAACCTGGAAGAAATGGACAAATTCCTAAACACGCACACTCTTCCAAAACTCAATCAGGAGGAAAGAGAAAGCTTGAACAGACCCATCGCCAGCGAAGAAATTGAATCGGTTATCAAAAATCTCCCAACAAATAAGAGTCCAGGACCAGATGGCTTCCCAGGGGAGTTCTACCAGACGTTTAAAGCAGAGATAATACCTATCCTTCTCAAGCTATTCCAAGAAATAGAAAGGGAAGGAAAACTTCCAGACTCATTCTATGAAGCCAGTATTACTTTGATTCCTAAGCCAGACAGAGACCCAGTAAAAAAAGAGAACTTACAGGCCAATATCCCTGATGAATATAGATGCAAAAATTCTCAATAAGATACTAGCAAGTCGAATTCAACAGCATATAAAAAGAATAACCCACCATGATCAAGTGGGATTCATTCCTGGGATGCAGGGCTGGTTCCACATTCGCAAATCAATCACCGTGATACATCACAGTAAGAAAAGAAAAGATAAGAACCATATGAGCCTGTCAATCGATGCAGAAAAGGCCTTTGACAAAATTCAGCACCCTTTCTTAATAAAAACGCTTGAGAAAGTCGGGATAGAGGGAACATACTTAAAGATCATAAAAGCCATTGATGAAAAGCCCACAGCTAACATCATCCTCAATGGGGAAAACCTGAGAGCTTTTTCCCTGAGATCAGGAATGCGACGGGGATGCCCACTCTCACCGCTGTTGTGTAACATAGTGTTGGAAGTTCTAGCATCAGCAAGCAGACAACAAAAGGAAATCAAAGGCATCCAAATTGGCAAAGATGAAGGCAAGCTTTCCCTTTTTGCAGACGACAGGATACTATACATGGAAAATCTGATAGACTCCCCCAAAAGTCTGCTAGGACTGATACATGAATTCAGCAAAGTTGCAGGATACAAAACCAATGTACAGAAATCAGTTGCATTCTTATATACACTAACAATGAAGCAACAGAAAGACACATAAAGAAACTGATCCCATTCCCAATTGCATCAAGAAGCATAAAATACCGAGGAATAACTCTAACCAAAGATGTAAAAGATCTGTATGCTGAAAACTGTAGAAAGCTTATGAAGGTAATTGAAGAAGATATGAAGAAATGGAAAGACATTCCGTGCTCATGGATTGAAAGAATAAATACTGTCAAAATGTCAATACTACCCAAAGCTATCTACACATTCAATGCAATCCCAATCAAAATTGCACCAGCATTCTTCTCGAAACTAGAACAAGCAATCCTAAAATTCATATGGAACCACAAAAGGCCCCGAATGGCCAAAGGAATTTTGAAGAAGAAGACCAAAGCAGGAGGCATCACAATCCCAGACTTTAGCCTCTACTCCAAAGCTGTCATCATGAAGACAGCATGGTATTGGCACAAAAACAGACACATAGACCAATGGAATAGAATAGAAACCCCAGAACTAGACCCACAAACGTATGGCCAACTCATCTTTGACAAAGCAGGGAAGAACATCCAATGGAAAAAAGACAGTCTCTTTAACAAATGGTGCTGGGAGAACTGGACAGCAACATGCAGAAGGTTGAAACTAGACCACTTTCTCACACCATTCACAAAAATAAGCTCAAAATGGAGAAAGGACCTGAATGTGAGACAGGAAACCATCAAAACCCTAGAGGAGAAAGCAGGAAAAGACCTCTCTGACCTCAGCCGTAGCCATCTCTTACTCGACACATCCCCAAAGGCAAGGGAATTAAAAGCAAAAATGAATTACTGGGACCTTATGAAGATAAAAAGCTTCTGCACAGCAAAGGAAACAACCAACAAAACTAAAAGGCAAACAACGGAATGGGAAAAGATATTTGCAAATGACATATCGGACAAAGGCCTAGTATCCAAAATCTAGAAAGCGCTCACCAGCTCCACACCCAAAACACAAATAACCCAGTGAACAAATGGGCAGAAAACATGAATAGACACTTCTCTAAAGAAGACATCCGGATGGCCAACAGGCACATGTAAAGATGCTCAACGTCGCTCCTCATCAGGGAAATACAAATCAAAACCACACTCAGATATCACCCCAGGCCAGTCAGAGTGGCCAAAATGAACAAATCAAGAGACTATAGATGCTGGAGAGGATGTGGAGAAACGGGAACTCTCTTGCACTGTTGGTGGGAATGCAAATTGGTGCAGCCACTCTGGAAAACAGTGTGGAGGCTCCTCAGAAAATTAAAAATACACCTACCCTAGGACCCAGCAATAGCACTGCTAGGAATTTACCCAAGGGATACAGGAGTATTGATGCATAGGGGCACTTGTACCCCAATGTTTATAGCAGCACTCTCAACAATAGCCAAATGATGGAAAGAGCCTAAATGTCCATCAACTGATGAATGGACAAAGAAATTGTGGCTTATATACACAATGGAGTACTACGTGGCAATGAGAAAGAATGAAATATGGCCCTTTGTAGCAACATGGATGGAACTGGAGAGTGTGATGCTAAGTGAAATAAGCCATACAGAGAAAGACAGATACCATATGGTTTCACTCTTAGGTGGATCCTGAGAAACTTAACAGAAACCCATGGGGGACAGGAAGAAAAAAAAAAAAAAAAAAAAGGAGGTTAGAGTGGGAGAGAGCCAAAGCATAAGAGACTCTTAAAAACTGAGAACGAACGGGGTTGATGGGGGGTGGGAGGGAGGGGAGGAAGGGTGATGGGTATTGAGGAGGGCACCCTTTGGGATGAGCACTGGGTGTTGTATGGAAACCAATTTGACAATAAATGTCATATGTTGAAAAAAAATAAATAAACATAAAAAATTCAACAACATCATGCCGGTCCTTCCCCCTGAGGACACAACGACCCCAGGCCCTTATCCGAAAACCCAACTCCTTACGGGGTAGGTTCTGTCCCAACACCAGCTGCCTGGTGCCTCACCTGGCTCCGCTTCCGCTTCCATCGCTCACAACAAAGCCAAGCTCCTCCTTGACCCCGGCCTTTGGCCTCGGAGTCAGACTGCTGGGAGAGTGCTCGGTCAGCCTCAGCTCCCGAACGACCTCTCCGGAAAAGGCCTTTCCAGAACCACAGTGCGCAAGTAAGCGACATTTCCTCCTAACCCCTTCACTCGTCCAGGTACACTCTTCTCAGATGTGCCTCCACCACCGTCTCCGAGGAGCACAGCAGCCAGAGCCTGGCGACCACAATGGTGCAGCGTCACAAAAGGGCTCAACAAGGGTGGGTGGTTGTGTCTCTGCAGATGATTCGGGTGCACCAACACAGAAGCCCTTTTTGTGGGGGCTACCCTGTACGCTTGAGGTGCATCCCGCCCCCAGCCTGCTTCAGATTCTGGGTCTCCCTCTGTCTGCCCCTCCCCTGGCCACTCTCTCTGTCTCTCTAAATAGTAAATAAACATTAGGAAAATTAGAAAACAAACAACACTGATCAAACACTCCCAGAATAACTGTCACTTAAGCAATCCACTTCATCTAGTTGCCCTGCCATAGCCAGCCCGTCACCACAAAGCCTTCCCTGGGCAGGCACCTGACAGGGGAGGAGGGCGGCCATGGTAGTCGGGGATAGAGAGCTGGGAGGCTGACACCATCACCACCCCATGGACGCTGGCTGAGCGTGGGCAAACTGGATGGTCATTTTAGAAGAACGACGGGTACTAGGCAAGGACTACTGGGTTTCGTTTTCTCCTGTAACAAATGCTGATGACCAAAATGTTTGCTATGACTTCTCAGTCTTCCCTGGCTTGCTCTTATACATGTGAGTAGCCTGTTAATCAACACATCATGAACTAGGAAAGATGAGTTCAATTTGAAGCATGTTTGAAGGCATCAAGGAGACCCCGAGGCAGTCACAACTGGAAGGACTGAGATCCCAACAAAAGGGAAGCCCGCTGAGCCAACTCTAATGTTCAGAGTCCTCTCTCTCCCTCAAGACATGTGAGGATTCTGAATTTCCTCAGGGATTGGAGGCAAGATACCAACGAGCTGCAAAGGAAACCTAACAGAAAGGCAAGCAGAAAGTCACAGCTAACCGAGCTCTGGACAGCACAGGGAGGCACAGAAAATGAGCCCGGCACTCGGCAAGCACTGCCTGAGAAGCTGACCCTTCCATCATCTCATTGTGCTGTGGAGAAAATAACTGGGCTTTGGGACCTAGCATCAAGGACGGGTCTTCGGAAATACTCCAGGCCTCCAAATGGGGACCCTGGAGGTCTACACGGGGGTGGGGGACAGCGTGAGCCCAGCTCACACTGCACCTTACAAAGACTGAGCCCCAGTCTCAACTCACTCACGCCTGAGTGGGCCCAATAACCGCCGCACTCGGGGTGTGTGGGATGAAATGCTGAAGGAATACAAGCACGCGAAGAGCCTCTATGCTTCTCCATACAGTCCAGCACAAAAATAAAAACAAAGAAGAAATGAAAAGACAAGATAAGACAAGACAAAAAAAAGACAGAAAAGAAAAGAAAAGAAAAAAGAAGACAAAAGAAAAGAAAAGAAAAGAAAAGAAAAGAAAAGAAAAGAAAAGAAAAGAAAAAAATGAAAAGGAAACGAAAGGAAAGGAAGGGAAAGGCAAGGCAAGGCAAGGCAAGGCAAGGAAATGAAAGGAATGCCTGGGTGGCTCAGTCGGGGAAGCATCCCACTTTGGTTCATGTCATGATCTGACGCTGCATGGTTTGAGTCCCGTGTCGGGCTCTGTGGTGACAGTGAAGAGCCTGGAGCCTGCTTTGGATTCTGTGTCTCCCACTTTGTCTCCCCCTCCCCTGCTCAAGTTTTGTCTCTACCTCTCTCTCTCTCTCAAAAGTAAATAATATTAACAAAAAAATTCTTTTAATAAGAAAAGGAAAGAAACAAACAAGCAAACAAAGAAGGAGAGGCACCTGGATAGCTCAGTCTACTCGTTTAAGTGACCAACACTTGGTTTCGGCTCACGTTTGTGAGTTTGAGCCCTGTGTTGGGCTCTCTACTGACAGAAAAGAGCCTCTCCTCAACAGTGTCTCTCTCTCCCCCGTCCTCTACCCTCACCCCTGCTCTCACTTTCTTTCTCCCTCAAAATAAATAGATAAACATAAAAAAAAAGATTTACATCATATCGACCCAAAGAATAAAGAAAAGAAACAGACCAAGAGGAGACACATAGACAGGAGTTACTGGAAGCAAAAGTCAACTGTCCAAAAACCATTCTTGACAAATGGGAAATTTTCAGAGACTCAAAACAGATTCTCAAACTGCAAATTATCAGAGCTAAAATTAAGATCTCCAGGTGCCTGATGGCTCAGTTGGTTAAGCATCTGACTTCAGCTCAGGTCATGATCTCGTGATTCGGGAGTTTGAGCCCCGCGTTGGGCTCTGTGCTGACAGTGCAGAGCCTAGAGCCTGCTTCGGCATCTATGTCTCTCTCTCTCTCTCTCTGTTCTTCCCTTGCTCCCACTCTGTCTAGCTCTCCAACATAATTAAAAGACTAAAAAATCTTGTTAATGGCATTAAGAACTCAGTCTGTGGGCTTCACATCAGACTAGACACAGGTGAATAGACTCAGTGAACTGAAAGATAGGTAGGTAAAAATATATCTAGACTGTACACACAGAAAACGTCCAGAAAATACAGAAGCCCAAAAGACACAGAAGATATGGTACAAAGGTCCAATAGGAACCCACAAAGTAGAGGAAACACAGAATGGGTAGTACCACATCACGACAAAGATAAGAATCAAAACTGATAAAAGAACCATGAGAGTGACTCCACAAAGAACACCTGAGGCAAAAAGATGTTAACAGTCATGAGAGGACAAAGATACCGCCTTCCATGGGACAACAACAACAACACTACCAGCTGACTCTTCAAGAAGAGCAAATGAAGCCAGATGATGGACTGGCATGTATGAAAGGTGAACTAAAATAGCCACCATCCGGGGCGCCTGGGTGGCGCAGTCGGTTAAGCGTCCGACTTCAGCCAGGTCACGATCTCGCGGTCCGGGAGTTCGAGCCCCGCATCAGGCTCTGGGCTGATGGCTCGGAGCCTGGAGCCTGTTTCCGATTCTGTGTCTCCCTCTCTCTCTGCCCCTCCCCCGTTCATGCTCTGTCTCTGTCTGTCCCAAAAATAAATAAAACGTTGAAAAAAAAAATTAAAAAAGAAAATAAATAAAATAGCCACCAACCTGGAAGTCTTTACCTAACAGAAACATTCTTCACTGTGAAGGCAAGGTAAAGATCTTTTTCAGGCAAAACAGAAGCAAAAACAAAAATAAAAACAGAAACAACAAACAAAAACAACAACACACACACACACACACAAACCATGGCTACACATCAACTACAGTCACCAACTAAAATCAATATTAAAGCAGCTTGTTGCAGAAAAGAAATGTAGTCTCTGAAAGAAATATGAAAAAACAAGGCTTGCAGAACAAGGTCACAACAGAAAGGGTAACTATGAGAACAAACCTTAATAAGCGTTAAGTGCACGAAACAATGACAACAACGCCAAAATCCATCTAAAACTTAAAAATATTAGCCAACAAAAGGTGAAGAGGAGTTCAGTGTGGTTCAAGTGTCAAAGAAAAGAGCAGGGGCGCCTGGGTAGCTCAGTCAGTTGAGTGTCCGACTTTGGCTCAGGTCACGATCTCACGGTTTGTGAGTTGGAGACCCGCGTCAGACTCTGTGCTGATGACTCAGAGCCTGGAGCCTGCTTCAGATTCTGTGTCTCCCTTTCTGCTCTGCCCCTCACCCGATTGTATTATGTCTCTCTCAAAAAACAAATAAATCTTAAAACAAAGAAAAGATAAAAGGAGAGAGCAGTGTCAGGGAAGCAGTACAAGTCCTGAATCGGGCAGGGGTCAGTTGAAAATGCACCTGCCTCTAGAAATAGATATATTCCAATTACCTAACAGATCAGTGTACAATTAAAAACTCCCTCCTACTTCTAAAGGAAGGCTAGAGACCAAAAGAACACAGAACAGCTGGGACAAAGAAGAAACTAATAATACGGTACGTGTAAACTAACCTATCAGTCATTACATGTGCACAAATGCTGCAAGCAAAAGGTTGACTCTCAAATTCATTAGAAGGAAACTAAGCATACGCTGGTCACAAAGGTACACCTTAAAACGTAAGATCACAGACAGGTGGAAGGAAAAGATCCCTAGGCGAACCCTACCGAACAGAAAACTGATGTGGCCACTGGGACCCTCCAAGAAAGTAACCTCTATAGCAAAAAGCTCTACTAGAGGAGACCAAGAGGAACATTTCGCAATGGAAGTTCCATCTACCAAGAGAACAAGACTTCTAAACTTGCATATACCTAATCATGCAATCTCAAAATACAGAAAAATTGACAAACATAGAAAAGGAAAAAGAGCCATATCCATAAGCATGATGGGAGACTTGACGATACATCTCTCAGTATCTGACAGAACTGACGACAACAGAAAACTCAAGGCAGTGGGACGGGGCTGTCCAATACGCGGTCACGTGCTCTATTGCAAGTACTTGAAACGCGGCTCCTCAAAGTGCGACGTGTGGAAAGTATAAAACGCACACCACATTTTAAAGACAACGTGATAAAAGAGAATGCAAAATCATTCATAATTTTTTCTCACGCCGGCTATACACTGAAATGATATTTTGGATATGCCTGTTAGTTATATTAGTAAACTCATTCTCGCCTATTCCTTACTTGGTTTCAAGTGGTTACTAAAATCTGAATTCTGTCATTAACAAACTTCATCTAACCTATAAATAGAGACTACTGCATTCCCCCAATACACATTATTTTCACGTGCCCGAGGAACAGTTCATGAAAAGGAATATATGCCAGGCCATTAGGAAAGTCAGCTCATCTCAAAGGACTGAAATACTGCAGGGCATATTTAGGGATTGCATTCGATTCACAGTTCAATTCCCCCAACAATTCATCACGCCCACAGTGATGGGATGAAGACAGGGAGACTTCCGGCGATGACCAGTCCTGGGCGACTGAGAGAGCACCGTCACCCCTGCCACCACAGGAGGACAGGGAGAAGCAGGCTGTTGATAAACCAGGAAGCTGACTCTCACCTGACCCTGAATCTGCAGATGCCTTGATCTTGAGAACTTCCCAGTCTCCTCAACTGTAGGAAAGAAGTTTCTGTTTCTTATTAGGCAGCCAGTCTATAGTATTTTGTTACAACCACCCCAAAACACTGAGACACATACCTTCACGGAATTAAGCTAGAAATCCTCGCAAAGAGAATGAGAAAATCCCCCGAAACATCAAGATGTGTTATGCTCCTAAACATTGTGATGAATTAAGAAAAAGATGCCACAATGAAAGTTAGGAAATAGTTTCACATAAAAGATAATAAACATTTGGCTTATGAAAACTTGTGAGATCAGTAAAGGTGTGCTTAAAGGGAGACTCATAGCTTTAGAATACATATATCATAGGATAGCTCAGTTGCTTGGTGACCAACTCTTGATTTTGGCCCAGGGTATGATCCCACAGCCACAAGATCGATCCCCAGCCTGGCTCCACACTGAGTGAGGAGCCTGCTCGAGATTCTCTCTCTCTCTCTCTCTCTCTCCCTCCGTCTGACCCTCTGCCCTGCTCATGCTCTCATTCTAAAATGAATCAACACACTAATAAGCAAATAAATACAATACACATACTGGAAAGGAACAAAGGCTAAAAATCAAATGAAGGATTTAGTTCAAGAACTACAAGATGGGACAGCAAACAATCACCAAGTAGATGGAAAACAAAAGGGCAGAAATCAGTGCTGCAGGAAACAAACAGTAAATGACGGAAATCAAAAAAGCCCAAGTTGGTTCTATGAAAAAGAAACAAAGCACAAAGTACCAATATCAAGAAGTTCTAAAGCAAGTATCACACCAGATGCTGCAGATAGGAGGGATATTAGAAACCAGTTGACACTTATTCCTTGGAAAGTTTGGGAGGTCAGAGCAAATTCCTAGAAAACAAAATGCGTCATCTAAATAGACACAAGAAGATATGGGAAATCAGCAAAATCCTATTTCCACTTAAGAAAGGAATCTGCAATGAAAACCCTGCTCACAAGGAAAACCCTACACCGGCTGTTGGCCTAGCACTTCTTCCCAAAAGAAAAGAACACACACAAAAACTCTTCCGGGAAAGCACACGGAGTGCTTCTTCCTATGTTGTTTCAGGAGGCCAGCACGACCTGTAACCCAAACCCCAGCAAGGACAGCACAAGAGGGTGCACGGGAACACCCACCTCTCTCTTGAATACACATGCAAGGATCCAAAGCACACTATTTACAAAAGGAATCCAGGAAAGAGAGAATGCATAGACATCAGGTTTGATTTATTCTAGAAGGGCAAAAGTTGTTTTAAGTTAAACCACAACATTGAGACAAATCACTTGTCCCCAAAGATGCACAAAACACATTTCAGAAAATTTAGTATTACTATTTCTTTGATGATTGTTAAAAAATCAGAGCAAACTAAAACTAGAGGAGAATTTTCATGTTTTGATCCAACTATCTACCAGTAATGCCACGGCAAGTGCCATATGTAGTGGTAAAATACTGAACTCTTTGGGGCACCTGAGTGGCTTCTAGTCGGTGAAGCGTCTGACTCTTGATTTCAGCTCAGGCCATGATCTCACGGTTCATGAGTTCAAGCCTCGCATCAGACTCTGTGCTGACAGTGCGGAGTCAGCTTGGGATCCACTCGCTTTCCCCCCTCTCACTCCCCTTCCCATGCATGCTCTCTAAATCAATAAAGAAAGAAAGAAACTTTAAAAAATATTAAGTATACAAAACATTATGAAACCCTTCTCTCTCGTATCTGGAAGGAGACAAGGACACCTACTCTCACCACTACCATTCAACACAGTACGGGAGGCCCTAGCCAATCCAAGGCAAGAAACATACAAATGGTTATACTATTGGATAGAAACAAAAGAAACTTACCACAAGGCAACACAGAGAATGTAAGGCAGACATACACAAGAATGTGAAAACCTCTGCCATTCACAGATGTATTCCACACACATAGAAAGAACTCATTCAAATCAACAAAAACCAAAACACACAACCTAATCACAAAGTGGCTTCCAAAAGGCAATTATTTCACAAAAGAAACACGTAAGTGGCCAAGACACACACAGGGGCGGGTCCCACGAATACACCGTACCTCCCAGCACCTGAGCCCCAGCAACCAGCTAACACACAGGAGAAGAGGCAATACCAGGCATCAGCCAGCCCTGAGCTCCCGCACGCTGTTGCTCATGGGGCACAGACACGTGCCACCACTCACGCCCTGCTCCTCCAAGGCAACCCAATACGATGCATGTGGATCTGCAGGCAGCCTCTGCACAAACCGGAGCACCCACAGGAGAAAGAATAAACCGTGCTGTGCTCACACACTGGGCCTTCGACAGCAGGGGAGGACCAGCACAGCCACGCAAGGAAAGCAGGTGCATTGCGCACACCCAGCGCTCAAGGGCTGGCTCAACATGAAGCGAAGAACAAGCCAAAGCCATCGCTGGTGAAAGTCAAGACCGTGGTTACCTTTGGGGGACGTTCGGTGGGAGTCAGTAGGAGGTAGGAAGCACGGTAAGGTTCCATTTCTTCATCCAGGTGGTGGTTCCAAGAATGTGTTCGCTGAGTGAAAGATATGGAAGATCAGCTGAAAGTAGTGGCCTAGGATGTTCCAAACGTCCACCGCGTGCCACACAACTAGGCCGCTCTGTGCGGGCAGCTAACCCCCAAGAGAAGCAAGGAAGCCCCACCCATCTGAGTGCGGAATCAGGAAAGAGCATCCAGATACCCGAGGAGCTACCGCCACACCCTCCTCGCCTCCAGCTGTTCATCTGGGGGAGTCCACATCACCTTCCTAAACATAATTGGCCACAAGACACTGAATGCAGAAGCAGCTGGAAGAATAAAGATCTTGCACTAAGCCAATGCCAATGCCAATGCCACGCTTCTACACAGTGTTGTTCTGAAAATGTATTTTTTCCATGAAAGGTATGAGTACGTTAATCTGTACTAATTTCTTGTCTTTAAGTGAATTCATCACATCTGAGATGCTCAGATTTGGTTTGGTTTCCTTAATGTTTGTTTTTGAGAGAGAGACACAGGGCACGTGAAGGGGAGGGGCAGAGGGAGAGGGTCACAGAGAATCTGAGGCAAGTCCAGGCTGGCAGCTGGCAGCACAGAGCCCCACATGGGGCTCTAAACTATCAACTGTGAGATCACCACCTGAGCCAGAGTCGGACCCTTAACACAGAGAGCCACCCAGGCGCCCGCTTCAATTCTCGGTTTAACCTCACCACAGAAGAGATCAAGAGACACAACCCCCACACACGAAGCCTCTCTGGGGCCCTCAATAATCCCCTGATGTCCAAGTGTCCCGACACCACCGAGTCTCAGAAACACTGACCCAGGGAACAAAGGGCACTCTCCCCTTCTTCTCGTCAACTTCCCAATTTCTATAGGGTTTCCCCAGCTCACCAGACTCTCTAGGGCCTGGCCCACAGGACGCAAGGGCCTAAGGTGGCCTTGGTTCGTGGCAGCCGCCTCGGGGGACAGAACGTGTGCAGCCTGTGCGGGGTCAGGGGACGGACAAGGTGGGAAGGTATGCGACAGCCTCTGCGAGGGCGGCTGGCACACTCCTTACACGACAGCTGGGGCTGAGGCGGGCACCCGGAGAACCTCCCAGAAGCCACTACCTGCAGTGAGAAGGGCCCTTACCGCCTGCCCAGCGGTTAAGCCAGCACTGCCACGGGAGGCGCCCCCACACACACCCCACCGCCACAGAGCGGCCACCACGACTCACGGGAGCCTGCGGGCGTCCACACGGACAGGCCGGCCTTCCGCCCGAGGGTGGCCAAATGCTGTCCCCCAAGTGAGCAGAACCAGGGCGCCCCGAGCCACCCGGCCTCTCACGGCTGGCACTGTGGCCTCTGCCGGAGTCCGAGCGGCGCTGGGTCCACCAGAACTCACCTGCCTCGATCGGGACGGTCTTTGGAGAAACAGGGACCCCAGGGCGACCTCCTCGTAGGTGGAAGACTTCTAGCAAGGGAGAAGCCGGATGCTCAGAAGAGCACCGCCCTCGCCCTCCACAGCGCATGCGGGCTCCTACCGCCGGCAAGAGCCGCCGGCCTCCCGCCCACCTCTCCGCCTGGCAAATGCGCTGTGGCGCCAGCACCAACGGAACCTACTGCGTCAGGGCAGAAAGACTACTGGATGGGACGCTGCACCGGCAGAGACTCCTCAACACGCACCCGCCCGGACGCACTGGGGTACAACGTCAGAGGCCAACCCGATCTCAGCTGCGGACCTTGGGCGATGGACACACATCAGCACAGGTTTGGGGCTGTGACAAAGGCCTCGCCCTGATGGGGGGTTCGGATACCTGCTCAGGGGAGAGGCTGTGCCTCAGTAAGGGCAGGTATGTGTGTGAAATCTCTGGAGCTTCCTGTCACGTTTGCTAAAACTGCTCTAGAAAAGTAGCCAAGAAGCCAAAACCACCCCCAAAAATATGCATGGGCGGACCTCCGTGCAATCATAACCCAAGTCTGTGCTCTTTCCAAGCCCCTCCCCCACCCCCCTCCTCGGCCACCGACAGGGGCTCGGGAGCCTGTAAGAGCCCCGATGACGCTGATGGGCCACGTTTGGGCCAGCTTCGGGACACCCTGGGCTACGTTGCAGCCTCGCTGCTCCTGATGGTCCATGTTTCCCAAAGCGCGAGACCCCCCACCCCTTGTCGCTTTTGGAGGACACACTGTGTCCCAGCAAAGCAGCAGTGCTGACTGCCCACCCACAGGCACACTCTGATCCGTGTGAGGTGGCCTCTCAGTGTGGTTTTGCTTTGTAGTCCCCTGATGAGGAGTGACTTTGAGCATCTTTTCTTTTTTCTTGTATTCAATATAATTTATTGTCAAATTGGTTTCCATTCAACACCCAGTGCTCATCCCCACAGGTGCCCTCCTCAATGGCCATCACCCACTTTCCCCTCTCCCCCACCCCCCATCAACCCTCAGTTTGTTCTCAGTAGTTAAGAGTCCCTTAGGGTATGCCTCCTTCCCTCTCTGCAACTCGTTTCCCCCTTTCCCCTCCCCTCTGGTCTCCTGTGAAGTTTCTCAGGATGCACATATGAATGAAAACATATGGTATCTGTCTTTCTCTGCCTGACTTATTTCACTTGGCAGAACACCCTGCAGTTCCTTCCACGTTGCCACAAATGGCCAGATTTCATCTTTTCTCATTGCCAAGTAGTATTCCATCGTATATAGAAACCTCATCTTCTTTATCCATTTGTCCATTGACGGGCATTTAGGCGCTTTCCGTCATGTGGCTATTGTTGAAAACGCTGCTATAAACATTGGGGTACGAGTCCCCTGTGCATCGGCACTCCTGAATCCCCTGAATTCTAGCAGTGCTATTGCTGCATCATAGGGTAGATCTATTTTTAATGTGGTGAGGAACCTCCACACTGTTTCCAGAGTGGCTACACCAGTTTTTCTTCCCACCAACAATGCAAGAGGGTTCCTGTTTCTCCCCATCCTCTTCAGCATCTATAGTGTCCTGATTTGTTCATTTCCGCCACTCCGACCGATGTGAAGTGGAATCTCAGTGTGGTTTTGATTTGTATTTCTCTGATGAGGAGTGACGCTGAGTATCTTGTCATATGTCTCTTGGTCATCTGGATGTCTTCTTTCGAGAAGTACCTATTCATGTCTTGTGCCCATTTCATCACCCGATTATTTGTTTTCAGCTGTGGCGTTTGGTGAGTTCTTTATAGGTGTTTGGATACTAGCCCTGTGTCTGATACGTCATTTGCAAATATCTTTTCCCATTTCATCTGTTGTCTTTTTGTTTTGTTGCTTGTTTCCTTTGCAGTGCAGAAGGTTTTTATCTTGATGAGGTCCCTACAGCTCATTTATGCTTTTAATTCCCTTGCCGTTGGAGACGTGTCATGTAAGAAATTGCCACAGCTGAGGTCGGAGAGGTTTTCTCCTGCTTTCTCCTCTCGGGTTTTAAAGGTTTCGTGTCTCACATTCAGGTCCTTTATCCATTTTGAGTTTATTTTTGTGTATGCTGTAAGAAAGTGATCTAGTTTCATTCTTCTGCATGTTGCTGTCCAGTTCTCCCAGCACCAGTGGTTAAAGAGTCTGGTTTTTTTCCATTGGATACTCTTTCGTGCTTGGTGGAAGATTAGTGGGCCGGGCCATACATTTGTGGGTCTGAATCTGGGTTCTCTATTCTGTTCCATTGGCCTATGTGTCTGTGTGTGTGCCCATTCCATACTGTCTTGATGATTACAGGTTGTAGCAGAGGCTACATTCTGGGACTGTGATGCCTCCTGCTTTGGTTTTCTTCTTGAATATTACTTTGTATATTCGGGGTCTTTTGTGCTTCCATACACATGTTACATGATTTGTTCTAGCTTTGGAAAGAATGGTGGCACGATTTTGATGGGGATTGCATTGAAGGTGTAGATTGCTTTGGGTGGTATTGACATTTTAACAATATTCATTCTTCGAATCCATGAACATGGAATGTTTTCCCATTTCTTTTTGTCTTCTTCAATCCTTCATAACCCTTGTATAGTTTTCAGCATACAGAACTTTTATATCTTTGGATTGGTTCATTCGTATTTTTAAGGTTACTGATAGGTATTTTATGGTCCTGGTGCAACTAGGAACGTGATCAGTTTCTTTAGTTGTCTTTCTGTTTCGTTGTTATTGGTATATTAAAATGCGATGGGTTTCTGTACATTGCTTTTGTACCCTGTGAGTTTCCTGATTGATGTAGCAGTTCCAGGAGACTTTTGGTGGATTCTGTCAGGTTTTCCAGGTAGAGTATCATGTGGTCTGTGAAGAGTGAACGTTTGACTTCATCTTTGCCATTGTGATGCCATTGATTTCACTTTGTTGTCCGATTGCTGGTTCTAGGAATTGCAAAACTATGTTCAACAACAGTGGTGACAGTGGACATGCCTGTCATGTTCCTGATCTCAGGGGCAAAGTTTTCAGTTTATCCCCAGGAGAATTATATTAGCTGTGGGCTTGTATCATACGTGACTTTTACGATGTTTTCATATGTTCCTTCTATTCCGACTTTCTTGAGGGTTTTTATTAAGAAAGGATGCTGTGTTTTTTCAAATGCTTTCTCTGCCTGTATTGACAGGATCATGTGGTTCTTACCTGTGATTTTCTTAATGTGATGTATCCTATTGGTCGATTTGCAAATATTGAACCAGCCCTATACCCCAGATAGGAATCCTACCTGATCATGGTAAAAAATTCTTTTCATATGCTGTGCGTTTGATTTGCCAGTATCTTGTTGAGAATTTTTGTATTCTCATTCATCAGGCATATTGTCCTATAGTCGTCTTTTTTTTTTTTTTTTTTGCTGGGTCTCTGTCTGGTTTGGGAATCAAAGTAAAGCTGGCTTCGTAGAATGAGTCTGGAAGTTTTCCTTCCATTTCTATTTTGTGGAACAGCTTGAGAAGCATAGATATTAACTGCTTTAGATGTCTGATGGAATTCCCCAGGGAAGCATGTGGTGCAGAAAATGAGATAAATCTTAGGATGCAATGACTAGGACAACTCCATGGGAAGCTGATGGTCTCAGGAATAAGATATGGAACACATATGAGTAGGGCAAAGGGAAGCCTCTGTCGACCACCATGGGAACCCAAAGGCAAGATGCCTGTGTTCTTACCTTAGAAGTGAGGGAAAGCTTCTGGAGTTCACTGTTTTCCCTTGCCATCCTATCAGTGGATAGAGAAGACAGTGATTCCAAGGTAACAGGCTTGTGCTGCAGGCTGAGCTCAAATGTTTGGAACAGGGCTTGGATGCAGTAGTTCATGAATGGTCCCTTTCTGTGCTAAGCAGGTCCTCGAGAATACTGCCCATGGTGAACCAACTGTTCTTCAGAGTAAAAGCATCTTTAATGGCCAGGGAGGGAAACAAGTTGGCTAGCCATCATTTCTTCTACCAGCCACCCAAACACCAAGTACTCTCAGGAAGGCAATCCTTCCTTTGGGATCTCAGAAACTGATTGCTCTTGGTTAGCACAGACCAGATTCAGAGCTGGTTAGGAGTGGCCAGCACTCACTATGCAGGGGACAGTCTCATTGTCCTTGCCTGAGACCAGAGACATGGTTATCATTATGGCCAGGGAAATCAGAATGGCTAGAAACAGGGCCAAAGTGTTTCAGTTCAGCAAATTATGGAATCAAGCTGGGACAGAAATGTCTACCTCCACATTCCTCTTATCCCAGAAGGGAGGATAGCTCCCTTCCAATATCGGTGACCCTGACTCCACCTGAGCCTTGCTGCTGGGCACTTTGAAATCCCCTGGGCTTACCTTTGTCCACATAGTGCTCAAAGGCAGTTGTTGAGGGACCCTGTGGCCCAAGGGATCCCACGGTGACAAGATTATGGTCTGACATCCCAGTTAAAAGTAGAAAAAAATGGCTCTGAGATACTGTCCCTGAGTGGACAAGGGAGAGAACTTGGTGGGAAAAGAGCAACAGGGTGGAGAATGATACAGAGAAGGCCAAAGTTCTTTCTTAACACGAGAGAATGCGATAAATCAAACAATGATGCGACGAGCACAATCTCCTGATAGGATGGTTGCCTCAGGAGTAAGACCCATGTGTGGGCTAGGACCAAGGGAAACCTCCTGCAGTGTTTCTCCAGAAAGGGGTGAAAAGTTCCTGGCACTGGCTTTTGTTGCCCTGTCCTTTGAAGCCAGAATTGACACCTAGTTACCACATTCTGACTTGCGGCTAACCCTCCGGTATTTGGAGAATGGTTCTGCTGCACCAGTCCTTGAGTGGGCTCGGTCCAGTACGTAGCAGATCCTGAAGAATATTGCCAATGGATGAAGTGTCTGCTCTGCATGGTGAAGGCATCTGTATCCTCCAGTGGTAGGAGTTCTGCTGACGAACTGTTGAAGATTGGGGGCGATGGTGGGGGTGGTCCAGAGCCCAAGACCAAGAAAGATCTCCTGAAGACATCTTTCCTACAAAAAAGGTGATTTTATTAAACGATGGGGACAGAACCCACATGCAAGCAAATCTGCAGTGGGGTCCTGACAGGTAACTTATTATTATTGCACACCATCAGGTTGGCAGGGTGTCACGGATAGGGTAAGTCTCTAAGCAGTGTTGGAAGCAAGCTTTCAGCACCTTGAGGGACTAGGTGTGGCTAAGGAAATGCCCTTCATTACCATTTAATAAAACCCAAGTCATGAGACCCATTCAATGTATATGGGGCGGGTGCATAAGCTTGGAGGAATACTGCCAGGATATACCTTGAGCAGTTGAAATAAAAGAAGTTGACTTGCAGGGTCTTCAAGGTTGGGATGATGTTAGGCTTAGGTTGTGTTTTGCCCCTAGCAAAGGGTCATCACCATCACCGAGCAGCTAAGCTCCTAGAGGGATGTCACTCTATCCATTTCAGGGATTGTCAGTGGGCTATAAGCAGTAAGGGAATTTAATTTTCATTTGCCGTAGCATCACACATTACCATGACAAGTGCTTAAGGCCCTTTTCTCTGCACGTGGGTGGTCAAGACTGTCCAAGGAATAACAATCATATTCCACCCAGGGTGGGAGGAGGGGCTAGCTTGTGCTTTACCCCTCAGCCTGCCTTATGCTCCCTCATCATATCCTCCCTGAATAATGTCAACCCTGAAACCTTGAAGATGGATGAAGGTGGAAGGTCTCATCTTCTGTAGCTTCTTTGTGCTGAGTAGGGGCATAGAGTCGTCCCTACCTATATAGGTCCTTATTGGTCTCTTGGGGAACGTACAGAGGAGTTACAAAGGCAGTGGTGGCTTGAGGTCTCGTACAGGTTCCCCGGAATAAAAGGCACATTAGTTTGCCCACTGACTAACTGTAAAGCGGGTAGAGGTTTTATTTCGATTCGGGAGCCCATGAAAATTGCCCCTCTAAATGACTGCAGTAAGAAGACATAACATGATGCCGTAAGGGCCATTTATTTCAGGGTTAAATCCCCTGTTGCATGAGACTTTCCATCCTTTGAACAATTAGGTCTGGGGGTTTATATGGGGTGAGTTTCGAGTAACTGTCAGATCAGGTGTAGGGAGGACATGGTTTGCATACTTAGAGATTTATAACTTAACTCAGCTTCAAGTGGATACTACAGCACTGTCTATTGATAGGTCTAGAGTGAGAAAAGATCTTGTGTACAGCTGTTGGGGAAACCCATCCCATTTTCAAGCTGTTTCAAGATTATACCCAGGGGGTCCTATTACTATGCCCACAGGAGAACAACAAGGTTGTCCATACCTGTGCTATTGTGACAGGATCTCTCAAGGTTACCTCACGTTGTCTAGTTTAGGCAAACATTTGAAGACAACTAGGATTTAACATTGATAATGTGCATTGCTGAAATGTAGTTTTTCTCTCTAAAAACCCTCTTTGCCTGTGATACCCAAATCCAGACTAATTCATTTGCGAATAAGGGCACTCTTGACAAACTTGGCCTCATTATTTCCATAAGCTCTGCAAGAAGAGTCATTGATCCTAAGGATCTTTGAAAGTGTGCTTTACTTTACTGGAATCCCTTCTAAGGAATCTCCAGACTGAACTTTGGTAGCCTCTCCAGGCCAGAAGCCAAACCAAGGACTTCCTGTCAGATGGGCCTGTAATACCAGTGGAATTGGGCGAATTCCTCTTCACGAGGTCCCCAAGATATCCTAGGGTTCCTGTGCCTGCCAGGAAGGGACATTCTTTACTTGCCTGGTGAGGCGCTGGGAACTCTGGGAACCAGGTATCCGGAAAACATTTCCAAGGGGCTTTAATGGCTCCATGTTACATCACGTCAACCTTAGTTCCTCGAAGCTGTAGTGTCATTTCTGAGTCTATGCATGTCTCTCAAATAGGACATTCCAGTCAAAGTCATAGGAAAGTAACCAGTATTTCCAAAGGTGTCCTGTTACAAGCAAGAGATTCTTATTGCACGTAGGCAAATACCTGTAATGGCCATGAAAGGAAGAATACTCACAGAGAGTGTTTGAATTTCAGAAGATTTAGGTACAGAGGGAAGGTCAAGGCTTCAGTTGACAAGTGAATAGTTGGTGACATCTCTGCCTATTAGAGATACCTGAAGAGCAGAGAACGTTTCCTTCATCTAGAACAGCAAACATTAGAGAAGCAGCAAGATTTCCAGCAAGACTCACAAAACTATAATCTTCCTCAATTCATTTAGGCCCCTCTTCCTAATTCTGGTTCAGTTGGAATATAGCTTTTGAGTTCTCGAAATACTTACCCTTTTTAGTAGGAATCTGAAAGATTGCAAATCCCTGTATTTGTCCTAAAAGTATTTATTTTGTGAATCTCCTACGATATGAAACAGGTTTCGTGAGAGAAGATTTTGTTATGTTTATCCTTTATGGAGAGGGAGAGAGAGAGAGAGAGAGAGAGAGAGAGAGAGAGAGAGAAGGAGTGGGGGAGGGGCACAGGAACCTCAGGATATCTTGGGGACCTCGTGAAGAGGAATTCGCCCGATTCCACAGGTATTGCAGGCCCATCTGACAGGAAGTCCTTGGTTTGGCTTCCGGCCTGGAGAGGCTACAAAGCTTCAGTCTGGAGATTCCTTAGAAGGGATTCCAGTAAAGTAAAGCACGCTTTCAAAGATCCTTAGGATCAATGACTCTTCTTGCAGAGCTTATGGAAATAATGAGGCCAAGTTTGTCAAGAGTGGCCTCATTTGCAGATGAATTAGTCTGGATTTGACTGTCTCGGGCAAAGAGGGTTTTTACAGAGAAAAACTACACTTCAGCAATGCACATTATCGATGTTAAATCCTAGTTGTCTTCAAATGTTTGCCTAAACTAGACAACGTGAGGTAACCTTGAGAGATCCTGTCACAATAGCACAGGTATGGACAACCTTGTTGTTCTCCTGTGGGCATAGTAATAGGACCCCCTGGGTATAATCTTGAAACAGCTTGAAAATGGGATGGGTTTCCCCAACAGCTGTACACAAGATCTTTTCTCACTCTAGACCTGTCAATAGACAGTGCTGTAGTATCCACTTGAAGCTGAGTTAAGTTATAAATCTCTAAGTATGCAAACCATGTCCTCCCTACACCTGATCTGACAGTTACTCGAAACTCACCCCATATAAACCCCCAGACCTAATTGTTCAAAGGATGGAAAGTCTCATGCAACAGGGGATTTAACCCTGAAATAAATGGCCCTTACCACATCGTATTATGTCTTCCTACTGCAGTCATTTAGAGGGGAAATCTTCATGGGTTCCCGTATCGAAACAAAACCTCTACCCGCTTTACAGTTAGTCAGTGGGCAAACTAATGTGCCTTTTATTCCGGGGAACCTGTACGAGACCTCAAGCCTCTCTTAGGATGGTCGCACCTTTCTTTTTCACTTTCCTTTCTCAATTCATACTAACAGGTCCTTCTTACGATGGGCCATTCAAAGCATCACTGCAGACATTCGAGTTCCCAACTGGAAAGATCAATCGGATTCCTGCTGCCTGTTCCCACTTCCATCTGAGGATACTTCAAGCCTCACATCTGAAATCTTCACTGGCAGTACTGGTAGACACTGGGTTTGAAATGTGCTCTGACAAAATGCTGTGTATACATTCCAGATTACCACCGAGGCATTTCTGGATTTCTGAGCGACATGCATACTTCAACTGGCGCTTTCAACAATGCCTCTCTTTCCTCTAGTGACTGGCTACACTCCTGGACTGAGCATGTCTGTCAACTACCAAAGCACTTCTCTCTTGTTTTCCTAACTCTGTTGTGCTGGTTTCTCCCATGCCTCTCTGCCTGGTGCCGACTCCATCACTACACTTGCTGAAGCCAAACGATGAGCCTTTCTACTCAAGAAGGCCCACCTTGGATTCAGCCGCCGCCGCCTTTTGTAACTCCTCTGTACGTTTCCCAAGAGACCAATAAGGACCCATATAGGTAGGGACGACTCTATGCCCCTACTCAGCACAAAGAAGCTACAGAAGATGAGACCTTCCACCTTCATCCATCTTCAAGGTTTCAGGGTTGACATTATTCAGGGAGGATATGAAGAGGGAGCATAAGGCAGGCTGAGGGGTAAAGCACAAGCTAGCCCCTCCTCCCACCCTGGGTGGAATATGATTGTTATTCCTTGGACAGTCTTGACCACCCACGTGCAGAGAAAAGGGCCTTAAGCACTTGTCATGGTAATGTGTGATGCTACGGCAAATGAAAATTAAATTCCCTTACTGCTTATAGCCCACTGACAATCCCTGAAATGGATAGAGTGACATCCCTCTAGGAGCTTAGCTGCTCGGTGATGGTGATGACCCTTTGCTAGGGGCAAAACACAACCTAAGCCTAACATCATCCCAACCTTGAAGACCCTGCAAGTCAACTTCTTTTATTTCAACTGCTCAAGGTATATCCTGGCAGTATTCCTCCAAGCTTATGCACCCGCCCCATATACATTGAATGGGTCTCATGACTTGGGTTTTATTATGTGGTAATAAAGGGCATTTCCTTAGCCACACCTAGTCCTCAAGGTGCTGAAAACTTGCTTCCCCCTAACCCTAACCCTATCCTTGACACCCTGCCAACCTGATGGTGTGTAAGAATGAGTTACCCGTCAGGACCCCAGGGCAGATTTTCTTGCATGTGGTTTCTGTCCCCATCGTTTAATAAAATCACCTTTTTTGTAGGAAAGATGTCTTCAGGAGATCTTTCTTGGTCTTGGGCTCTGGATCACGCCCACCATCGCCCCCATTCTTCATCAGTTCGTCAGTAGAACTCCAAACACTGGAGGATACAGATGCCTTCACCATGCAGAGCAGACACTTCATCCATTGGCAATATTCTTCAGGATCTGCTACGTACTGGACCGAGCCCACTCAAGGACTGGTGCAGCAGAACCATTCTCCAAATATCTGAGGGTTAGCCCCAAGCTAGAATGTGCTAACTGGGTGTCAATTCTGGCTTCAAAGGACAGGGCAACAAAAGCCAGTGCCAGGAACTTTTCACCCCTTTCTGGAGAAACACTGCAGGAGGTTTCCCTTGGTCCTAGCCCACACATGGGTCTTACTCCTGAGGCAACCATCCTATCAGGAGATTGTGCTCGTCGCATCAGTGTTTGATTTATCGTGTTCTCTCGTGTTAAGAAAGAACTTTGGCCTTCTCTGTATCATTCTCCATCCTGTTGCTCTTTTCCCACCAAGTTCTCTCCCTTGTCCACTCAGGGACAGTATCTCAGAGGCATTTTTTCTACTTTTAACTGGGGTGTCAGACCATATTCTTGTCACCGCGGGATCCCTTGGGCCACAGGGTCCCTCAACAACTGCCTTTGAGCACTATGTGGACAAAGGTAAGCCCAGGGGATTTCAAAGTGCCCAGCAGCAAGGCTCAGGTGGAGTCAGGGTCACCGATATTGGAAGGGAGCTATCCTCCCTTCTGGGATAAGAGGAATGTGGAGGTAGACATTTCTGTCCCAGCTTGATTCCATAATTTGCTGAACTGAAACACTTTGGCCCTGTTTCTAGCCATTCTGATTTCCCTGGCCATAATGATAACCATGTCTCTGGTCTCAGGCAAGGACAATGAGACTGTCCCCTGCATAGTGAGTGCTGGCCACTCCTAACCAGCTCTGAATCTGGTCTGTGCTAACCAAGAGCAATCAGTTTCTGAGATCCCAAAGGAAGGATTGCCTTCCTGAGAGTACTTGGTGTTTGGGTGGCTGGTAGAAGAAATGATGGCTAGCCAACTTGTTTCCCTCCCTGGCCATTAAAGATGCTTTTACTCTGAAGAACAGTTGGTTCACCATGGGCAGTATTCTCGAGGACCTGCTTAGCACAGAAAGGGACCATTCATGAACTACTGCATCCAAGCCCTGTTCCAAACATTTGACCTCAGCCTGCAGCACAAGCCTGTTACCTTGGAATCACTGTCTTCTCTATCCACTGATAGGATGGCAAGGGAAAACAGTGAACTCCAGAAGCTTTCCCTCACTTCTAAGGTAAGAACACAGGCATCTTGCCTTTGGGTTCCCATGGTGGTCGACAGAGGCTTCCCTTTGCCCTACTCATATGTGTTCCATATCTTATTCCTGAGACCATCAGCTTCCCATGGAGTTGTCCTAGTCATTGCATCCTAAGATTTATCTCATTTTCTGCACCACATGCTTCCCTGGGGAATTCCATCAGACATCTAAAGCAGTTAATATCTATGCTTCTCAAGCTGTTCCACAAAATAGAAATGGAAGGAAAACTTCCAGACTCATTCTACGAAGCCAGCTTTACTTTGATTCCCAAACCAGACAGAGACCCAGCAAAAAAAAAAAAAAAAAAAAAAAAAGACGACTATAGGACAATATGCCTGATGAATGAGAATACAAAAATTCTCAACAAGATACTGGCAAATCAAACGCACAGCATATGAAAAGAATTTTTCACCATGATCAGGTAGGATTCCTATCTGGGCTATAGGGCTGGTTCAATATTTGCAAATCGACCAATAGGATACATCACATTAAGAAAATCACAGGTAAGAACCACATGATCCTGTCAATACAGGCAGAGAAAGCATTTGAAAAAACACAGCATCCTTTCTTAATAAAAACCCTCAAGAAAGTCGGAATAGAAGGAACATATGAAAACATCGTAAAAGTCACGTATGATACAAGCCCACAGCTAATATAATTCTCCTGGGGATAAACTGAAAACTTTGCCCCTGAGATCAGGAACATGACAGGCATGTCCACTGTCACCACTGTTGTTGAACATAGTTTTGCAATTCCTAGAACCAGCAATCGGACAACAAAGTGAAATCAATGGCATCACAATGGCAAAGATGAAGTCAAACGTTCACTCTTCACAGACCACATGATACTCTACCTGGAAAACCTGACAGAATCCACCAAAAGTCTCCTGGAACTGCTACATCAATCAGGAAACTCACAGGGTACAAAAGCAATGTACAGAAACCCATCGCATTTTAATATACCAATAACAACGAAACAGAAAGACAACTAAAGAAACTGATCACGTTCCTAGTTGCACCAGGACCATAAAATACCTATCAGTAACCTTAAAAATACGAATGAACCAATCCAAAGATATAAAAGTTCTGTATGCTGAAAACTATACAAGGGTTATGAAGGATTGAAGAAGACAAAAAGAAATGGGAAAACATTCCATGTTCATGGATTCGAAGAATGAATATTGTTAAAATGTCAATACCACCCAAAGCAATCTACACCTTCAATGCAATCCCCATCAAAATCGTGCCACCATTCTTTCCAAAGCTAGAACAAATCATGTAACATGTGTATGGAAGCACAAAAGACCCCGAATATACAAAGTAATATTCAAGAAGAAAACCAAAGCAGGAGGCATCACAGTCCCAGAATGTAGCCTCTGCTACAACCTGTAATCATCAAGACAGTATGGAATGGGCACACACACAGACACATAGGCCAATGGAACAGAATAGAGAACCCAGATTCAGACCCACAAATGTATGGCCCGGCCCACTAATCTTCCACCAAGCACGAAAGAGTATCCAATGGAAAAAAACCAGACTCTTTAACCACTGGTGCTGGGAGAACTGGACAGCAACATGCAGAAGAATGAAACTAGATCACTTTCTTACAGCATACACAAAAATAAACTCAAAATGGATAAAGGACCTGAATGTGAGACACGAAACCTTTAAAACCCGAGAGGAGAAAGCAGGAGAAAACCTCTCCGACCTCAGCTGTGGCAATTTCTTACATGACACGTCTCCAACGGCAAGGGAATTAAAAGCATAAATGAGCTGTAGGGACCTCATCAAGATAAAAACCTTCTGCACTGCAAAGGAAACAAGCAACAAAACAAAAAGACAACAGATGAAATGGGAAAAGATATTTGCAAATGACGTATCAGACACAGGGCTAGTATCCAAACACCTATAAAGAACTCACCAAACGCCACAGCTGAAAACAAATAATCGGGTGATGAAATGGGCACAAGACATGAATAGGTACTTCTCGAAAGAAGACATCCAGATGACCAAGAGACATATGACAAGATACTCAGCGTCACTCCTCATCAGAGAAATACAAATCAAAACCACACTGAGATTCCACTTCACATCGGTCGGAGTGGCGGAAATGAACAAATCAGGACACTATAGATGCTGAAGAGGATGGGGAGAAACAGGAACCCTCTTGCATTGTTGGTGGGAAGAAAAACTGGTGTAGCCACTCTGGAAACAGTGTGGAGGTTCCTCACCACATTAAAAATAGATCTACCCTATGATGCAGCAATAGCACTGCTAGAATTCAGGGGATTCAGGAGTGCCGATGCACAGGGGACTCGTACCCCAATGTTTATAGCAGCGTTTTCAACAATAGCCACATGACGGAAAGCGCCTAAATGCCCGTCAATGGACAAATGGATAAAGAAGATGAGGTTTCTATATACGATGGAATACTACTTGGCAATGAGAAAAGATGAAATCTGGCCATTTGTGGCAACGTGGAAGGAACTGCAGGGTGTTCTGCCAAGTGAAATAAGTCAGGCAGAGAAAGACAGATACCATATGTTTTCATTCATATGTGCATCCTGAGAAACTTCACAGGAGACCAGAGGGGAGGGGAAAGGGGGAAACGAGTTGCAGAGAGGGAAGGAGGCATACCCTAAGGGACTCTTAACTACTGAGAACAAACTGAGGGTTGATGGGGGGTGGGGGAGAGGGGAAAGTGGGTGATGGCCATTGAGGAGGGCACCTGTGGGGATGAGCACTGGGTGTTGAATGGAAACCAATTTGACAATAAATTATATTGAATACAAGAAAAAAGAAAAGATGCTCAAAGTCACTCCTCATCAGGGGACTACAAAGCAAAACCACACTGAGAGGCCACCTCACACGGATCAGAGTGTGCCTGTGGGTGGGCAGTCAGCACTGCTGCTTTGCTGGGACACAGTGTGTCCTCCAAAAGCGACAAGGGGTGGGGGGTCTCGCGCTTTGGGAAACATGGACCATCAGGAGCAGCGAGGCTGCAACGTAGCCCAGGGTGTCCCGAAGCTGGCCCAAACGTGGCCCATCAGCGTCATCGGGGCTCTTACAGGCTCCCGAGCCCCTGTCGGTGGCCGAGGAGGGGGGTGGGGGAGGGGCTTGGAAAGAGCACAGACTTGGGTTATGATTGCACGGAGGTCCGCCCATGCATATTTTTGGGGGTGGTTTTGGCTTCTTGGCTACTTTTCTAGAGCAGTTTTAGCAAACGTGACAGGAAGCTCCAGAGATTTCACACACATACCTGCCCTTACTGAGGCACAGCCTCTCCCCTGAGCAGGTATCCGAACCCCCCATCAGGGCGAGGCCTTTGTCACAGCCCCAAACCTGTGCTGATGTGTGTCCATCGCCCAAGGTCCGCAGCTGAGATCGGGTTCGCCTCTGACGTTGTACCCCAGTGCGTCCGGGCGGGTGCGTGTTGAGGAGTCTCTGCCGGTGCAGCGTCCCATCCAGTAGTCTTTCTGCCCTGACGCAGTAGGTTCCGTTGGTGCTGGCGCCACAGCGCATTTGCCAGGCGGAGAGGTGGGCGGGAGGCCGGCGGCTCTTGCCGGCGGTAGGAGCCCGCATGCGCTGTGGAGGGCGAGGGCGGTGCTCTTCTGAGCATCCGGCTTCTCCCTTGCTAGAAGTCTTCCACCTACGAGGAGGTCGCCCTGGGGTCCCTGTTTCTCCAAAGACCGTCCCGTTCGAGGCAGGTGAGTTCTGGTGGACCCAGCGCCACTCGGACTCCGGCAGAGGCCACAGTGCCAGCCGTGAGAGGCCGGGAGGTTCGGGGCGCCCTGGTTCTGCTCACTTGGGGGACAGCATTTGGCCACCCTCGGGCGGAAGGCCGGCCTGTCCGTGTGGACGCCCGCAGGCTCCCGTGAGTCGTGGTGGCCGCTCTGTGGCAGTGGGGTGTGTGTGGGGGCGCCTCCCGTGGCAGTGCTGGCTTAACCGCTGGGCAGGCGGTAAGGGCCCTTCTCACTGCTGGTAGTGGCTTCTGGGAGGTTCTCCGGGTGCCCGCCTCAGCCCCAGCTGTCGTGTAAGGAGTGTGCCAGCCGCCCTCGCAGAGGCTGTCGCATACCTTCCCACCTTGTCCGTCCCCTGACCCCGCACAGGCTGCACACGTTCTGTCCCCCGAGGCGGCTGCCACGAACCAAGGCCACCTTAGGCCCTTGCGTCCTGTGTGCCAGGCCCTAGAGAGTCTGGTGAGCTGGGGAAACCCTATAGAAATTGGGAAGTTGACGAGAAGAAGGGGAGAGTGCCCTTTGTTCCCTGGGTCAGTGTTTCTGAGACTCGGTGGTGTCGGGACACTTGGACATCAGGGGATTATTGAAGGCCCCAGAGAGGCTTCGTGTGTGGGGGTTGTGTCTCTTGATCTCTTCTGTGGTGAGGTTAAACCGAGAATTGAAGCGGGCGCCTGGGTGGCTCTCTGTGTTAAGGGTCCGACTCTGGCTCAGGTGGTGATCTCACAGTTGATAGTTTAGAGCCCCATGTGGGGCTCTGTGCTGCCAGCTGCCAGCCTGGACTTGTCTCAGATTCTCTGTGGCCCTCTCCCTCTGCCCCTCCCCTTCACGTACCCTGTGTCTCTCTCTCAAAAACAAACATTAAGGAAACCAAACCAAATCCGAGCATCTCAGATGTGATGAATTCACTTAAAGACAAGAAATTAGTACAGATTAACGTACTCATACCTTTCATGCAAAAAATACGTACATTTTCAGAACAACACTGTGTAGAAGCGTGGCATTGGCATTGGCATTGGCTTAGTGCAAGATCTTTATTCTTCCAGCTGCTTCTGCATTCAGTGTCTTGTGGCCAATTATGTTTAGGAAGGTGATGTGGACTCCCCCAGATGAACAGCTGGAGGCGAGGAGGGTGTGGCGGTAGCTCCTGGGGTGTCTGGATGCTCTTTCCTGATTCCGCACTCAGATGGGTGGGGCTTCCTTGCTTCTCTTGGGGGTTAGCAGCCCGCACAGAGCTGCATTTTTGTGTGGCACGCGGCGGACGTTTGGAACATCCTAGGCCACTACTTTCAGCTGATCTTCCATATCTTTCACTCAGCGAACACATTCTTGGAACCACCACCTGGATGAAGAAATGGAACCTTACCGTGCTTCCTACCTCCTACTGACTCCCACCGAACGTCCCCCAAAGGTAACCACGGTCTTGACTTTCACCAGCGATGGCTTTGGCTTGTTCTTCGCTTCATGTTGAGCCAGCCCTTGAGCGCTGGGTGTGCGCAATGCACCTGCTTTCCTTGCGTGGCTGTGCTGGTCCTCCCCTGCTGTCGAAAGCCCAGTGTGTGAGCACAGCACGGTTTATTCTTTCTCCTGTGGGTGCTCCGGTTTGTGCAGAGGCTGCCTGCAGATCCACATGCATCGTATTGGGTTGCCTTGGAGGAGCAGGGCGTGAGTGGTGGCACGTGTCTGTTCCCCTCGAGCAACAGCGTGCGGGAGCTCAGGGCTGGCTGATGCCTGGTATTGCCTCTTCTCGTGTGTTAGCTGGTTGCTGGGGCTCAGGTGCTGGGAGGTATGGTGTATTCGTGGGACCCGCCCCTGTGTGTGTCTTGGCCACTTACATGTTTCTTTTGTGAAATAATTGCCTTTTGGAAGCCACTTTGTGATTAGGTTGTGTGTTTTGGTTTTTGTTGATTTGAATGAGTTCTTTCTATGTGTGTGGAATACATCTGTGAATGGCAGAGGTTTTCACATTCTTGGGTATGCCTGCCTTTCATTCTCTGTGTTGCCTTTTGGTAAGTTTCTTTTTTTTCTTTCCAGTAGTGTAACCATTTGTACCTTTCTTGCGTTGGATTGGCTAGGGCCTCCAGTACTGTGTTGAATGGAAGTGGTGAGAGTAGGTGTCCTTGTCTCCTTCCAGATACTAGAGAGAAGGTTTTCATCATTTTTTGTAAACTTAATATTTTTTAAAGTTTCTTTCTTTCTTTCTTTAGAGAGCATGCATGGGAAGGGGAAGGAGAGGGGGGAAAGCGAGTGGATCCCAAGCTGACTCCGCACTGTCATCACAGAGTCTGATGCGAGGCTTGAACTCATGAACCGTGAGATCATGGCCTGAGCTGAAATCAAGAGTCAGACGCTTCACCGACCAGAAGCCATTCAGGTGCCCCAAAGAGTTCAGTATTTTACCACTACATATGGCACTTTCCGTGGCATTACTGGTAGATAGTTGTATCAAAACATGAAAATTCTCCTCTAGTTTTAGTTTGCTCTGATTTTTTAACAATCATCAAAGAAATAATAATACTAAATTTTCTGAAATGTGTTTTGTGCATCTTTGGGGTCAAGTGATTTGCTTCAATGTTGTGGTTTAACTTAAAACAACTTTTGCCCTTCTAGAATAATCCAAACCTGATGTCTATGCATTCTCTCTTCACTGGATTGCATTTGTAAATAGTGTGCTTTGGATCCTTGCATGTGTATTCAAGAGAGAGGTGGGTGTTCCCTTGCACCCTCTTGTGCTGGCCATGCCGGGGTTTGGGTTACAGGTCGTGCTGGCCTCCTAAAACAACGTAGGAAGAAGCACTCCTTGTGCTTTCCCAGAAGAGTTTGTGTGTGTGTTCTTTTCTTTTGGGAAGAAGTGCTAGGCCAACAGCCGGTGTAGGGTTTTCCTTGTGAGAAGGGTTTTCACTGCAGATTCCTTTCTTAAGTGGAAATAGGATTTTGCTGATTTCCCATATCTTCTTGTGTCTATTTAGATGACGCATTTTGTTTTCTAGGAATTTGCTCTGACCTCCCAAACTTTCCAAGGAATAAGTGTCAACTGGTTTCTAATATCCCTCCTATCTGCAGCATCTGGTGTGATATTTGCTTTAGAACTTCTTGATATTGGTACTTTGTGCTTTGTTTCTTTTTCATAGAACCAACTTGGGCTTTTTTGATTTCTGTCATTTACTATTTGTTTCCTGCAGCACTGATTTCTGCCCTTTTGTTTTCCATCTACTTGGTGATTGTTTGCTGTCCCATCTTGTAGTTCTTGAACCAAATCCTTCATTTGATTTTTAGCCTTTGTTCCTTTCCAGTATGTGTATTGTATTTATTTGCTTATTAGTGTGTTGATTCATTTTAGAATGAGAGCATGAGCAGGGCAGAGGGTCAGACGGAGAGGGAGAGAGAGAGAGAGAGAGAGAGAGAGAGAGAATCTCGAGCAGGCTCCTCACTCAGTGTGGAGCAAGGCTGGGGATCGATCTTGTGTCCGTTGGATCATACCCTGAGCCAAAATCAAGAGTTGGTCACCAAGCAACTGAGCTATCCTATGATATATGTATTCTAAAGCTATGAGTCTCCCTTTAAGCACACCTTTACTGATCTCACAAGTTTTGATAAACCAAATGTTTATTATCTTTTATGTGAAACTATTTCCTAACTTTCATTGTGGCATCTTTTTCTTAATTCATCACAATGTTTAGGAGCATAACACATCTTGATGTTTCGGGGGATTTTCTCGTTCTCTTTGTGCGGATTTCTAGCTTAATCCCATGAAGGTATCTGTCTCAGTGTTTTGGGGTGGTTGTAACAAAATACCATAGACTGGCTGCCTAATAAGAAACAGAAACTTCTGGGGCGCCTGGGTGGCGCCGTCGGTTAAGCATCCGACTTCAGCCAGGTCACGATCTCTTGGTCTGTGAGTTCGTGCCCCGCGTCGGGCTCTGGGCTGATGGCTCAGAGCCTGGAGCCTGTTTCCGATTCTGTGTCTCCCTCTCTCTCTGCCCCTCCCCCGTTCATGCTCTGTCTCTCTCTGTCCCAAAAATAAATAAACGTTGAAAAAAAAAATTAAAAAAAAAAAGAAACAGAAACTTCTTTCTTTTTGAGGAGACTGGGAAGTTCTCAAGATCAAGGCATCTGCAGATTCAGGGTCAGGTGAGAGTCAGCTTCCTGGTTCATCAACAGCCTGCTTCTCCTTGTCCTCCTGTGGTGGCAGGGGTGACGGTGCTCTCTCAGTCGCCCAGGACTGGTCATCACCGGAAGTCTCCCTGTCTTCATCCCATCACTGTGGGCGTGATGAATTGTTGGGGGAATTGAACTGTGAATCGAATGCAATCCCTAAATATGCCCTGCAGTATTTCAGTCCTTTGAGATGAGCTGACTTTCCTAATGGCCTGGCATATATTCCTTTTCATGAACTGTTCCTCGGGCACGTGAAAATAATGTGTATTGGGGGAATGCAGTAGTCTCTATTTATAGGTTAGATGAAGTTTGTTAATGACAGAATTCAGATTTTAGTAACCACTTGAAACCAAGTAAGGAATAGGCGAGAATGAGTTTACTAATATAACTAACAGGCATATCCAAAATATCATTTCAGTGTATAGCCGGCGTGAGAAAAAATTATGAATGATTTTGCATTCTCTTTTATCACGTTGTCTTTAAAATGTGGTGTGCGTTTTATACTTTCCACACGTCGCACTTTGAGGAGCCGCGTTTCAAGTACTTGCAATAGAGCACGTGACCGCGTATTGGACAGCCCCGTCCCACTGCCTTGAGTTTTCTGTTGTCGTCAGTTCTGTCAGATACTGAGAGATGTATCGTCAAGTCTCCCATCATGCTTATGGATATGGCTCTTTTTCCTTTTCTATGTTTGTCAATTTTTCTGTATTTTGAGATTGCATGATTAGGTATATGCAAGTTTAGAAGTCTTGTTCTCTTGGTAGATGGAACTTCCATCGCGAAATGTTCCTCTTGGTCTCTAGTAGAGCTTTTTGCTATTGTGGTTCCTTTCTTGGAGGGTGCCAGTGGCCACATCAGTTTTCTGTTCGGTAGGGTTTGCCTGGGGATCTTTTCCTTCACCTGTCTGTGATCTTACGTTTTAAGGTGTACCTTTGTGACCAGCGTATGCTTAGTTTCCTTCTAATGAATTTGAGAGTCAACCTTTTGCTTGCAGCATGTGTGCACATGTGATGACTGATAGGTTAGTTTACACGTACCGTATTATTAGTTTCTTCTTTGTCCCAGCTGTTCTGTGTTCTTTTGGTCTCTAGCCTTCCTTTAGAAGTAGGAGGGAGTTTTTAATTGTACACTGATCTGTTAGGTAATTGGAATATATCTATTTCTAGAGGCAGGTGCATTTTCAACTGACCCCTGCCCGATTCAGGACGTGTACTGCTTCCCTGACACTGCTCTCTCCTTTTATCTTTTCTTTGTTTTAAGATTTATTTGGTTTTTGAGAGAGACATAATACAATCGGGTGAGGGGCAGAGCAGAAAGGGAGACACAGAATCTGAAGCAGGCTCCAGGCTCTGAGTCATCAGCACAGGGTCTGACGCGGGTCTCCAACTCACAAACCGTGAGATCGTGACCTGAGCCAAAGTCGGACACTGAACTGACTGAGCTACCCAGGCGCCCCTGCTCTTTTCTTTGACACTTGAACCACACTGAACTCCTCTTCACCTTTTGCTGGCTAATATTTTTAAGTTTTAGATGGATTTTGGCGTTGTTGTCATTGTTTCGTGCACTTAATGCTTGTTAAGGTTTGTTCTCATAGTTACCCTCTCTGTTGTGACGTTGTTCTGCAAGCCTTGTTTTTTCATATTTCTTTCAGAGACTACATTTCTTTTGTGCAACAAGCTGCTTTAATATTGATTTTAGTTTGTGTCTGTAGTTGATGTGTAGTCATGGTTTTTGTGTGTGTGTGTGTGTGTGTGTGTTGTTTTTGTTTGTTGTTTCTGTTTTTATTTTTGTTTTTGCTTCTGTTTTGCCTGAAAAACATCTTTACTTTGCCTTCACTGGGAAGAATGTTTCTGTTAGGTAAAGACTTCCAGGTTGGTGGCTATTTTAGTTCACCTTTCATACATGCCAATCCATCATCTGGCTTCATTTGCTTTTCTTGAAGAGTCAGCTGGCAGTGTTGTTGTTGTTGTTGTCGCATGGAAGGCGGTATCTTTGTCCTCTCATGAGTGTTAACATCTTTTTTCCTCGGGTGTTCTTTGTGGAGTCACTGTCATGGTTCTTTTATCAGTTTTGATTCTTATCTTTGTAGCGAAGTGGTACTACCCATTCTGTGTTTCCTCTACTTTGTGGGTTCCCATTGGACCTTTGTACCATATCTTCTGTGTCTTTTGGGCTTCTGTATTTTCTGGGCGGTTTCTCTGTGTGTGGTCTAGATATATTTTTACCTACCTATCTTTCAGTTCACTGAGTCTATTCACCTGTGTCTAGTCTGATGTGAAACCCACAGACTGAGTTCTTAATGCCATTAACAAGATTTTTTAGTCTTTTAATTATGTTGGAGAGCTAGACAGACTGGGAGCAAGGGAAGAACAGAGAGAGAGGGAGACACAGATGCCGAAGCAGGCTCTAGGCTCTGCACTGTCAGCACAGAGCCCAACGCGGGGGTCAAACTCCCGAATCATGAGATCAGGACCTGAGCTGAAGTCAGATGCTTAACCAACTGAGCCACTCAGACACCTGGAGGTCTTAATTTTAGCTCTGATAATTTGCAGTTTGAGAATCTGTTTTGAGTCTCTGAAAATTTCCCATTTGTCAAGAATGGTTTTTGGACAGTTGACTTTTGCATCCAATAACTCCAGTCTCTGTGTCTCCTCTTGGTCTGTTTCTCTTCTTTCTTCTTTGGGTCGATATGATGTAAAACCTGTTTTTGTTTATGTTTATCTATTTATTTTGAGGGAGAAAGAAAGTGAGAGCAGGGGTGGGGGTAGAGGACGGGGGAGACAGAGACACTGTTGAGGACAGGCTCATTTCTGTTCAGTAGAGAGCCCAACACAGGGCTCAAACTCACAAACGTGAGCCGAAACCAAGTGTTGGTCACTTAAACGAGTAGACTGAGCTATCCAGGTGCCTCTCTTTTTTTGTTTGCTTGTTTGTTTCTTTCCTTTTCTTATTAAAAGAGTTTTTTTGATATTATTTTCTTTTGAGAGAGAGAGAGAGGTAGAGACAAAACTTGAACAGGGGAGGGGGAGACAAAGTGGGAGACACAGAATCCAAAGCAGGCTCCAGGCTCTTCACTGTCACCACAGAGCCCGACACGGGACTCAAACCATACAGCGTCAGATCATGACATGAACCAAAGTGGGATGCTTCCCCGACTGAGCCACCCAGGCATTCCTTTCATTTCCTTGCCTTGCTTTGCCTTGCCTTGCCTTGCCTTTCCGTTCCTTTCCTTTCCTTTCATTTCGTTTCCTTTTCATTTTTTTCTTTTCTTTTCTTTTTCTTTTTTTTTTTCTTTTCTTTTCTTTTGTCTTTTTTTTTGTCTTGTCTTATCTTGTCTTTTCATTTCTTCTTTGTTTTTATTTTTGTGCTGGACTGTATGGAGAAGCATAGAGGCTCTTCGTGTGCTTGTATTTCTTCAGCATTTCATCCCACACACCCCGAGTGAGGCGGTTATTGGGCCCACTCAGGCGTGAGTGAGTTGAGACTGGGGCTCAGTCTTTGTAAGGTGCAGTGTGAGCTGGGCTCACGCTGTCCCCCACCCCCGTGTAGACCTCCAGGGTCTCCATTTGGAGGCCTGGAGGATTTCCGAGGACCCGTCCTTGATGCTAGGTCCCAAAGCCCAGTTATTTTCTCCACAGCACAATGAGATGATGGAAGGGTCAGCTTCTCAGGCAGTGCTTGCCGAGTGCCGGGCTCATTTTCTGTGCCTCCCTGTGCTGTCCAGAGCTCGGTTAGCTGTGACTTTCTGCTTGCCTTTCTGTTAGGTTTCCTTTGCAGCTCGTTGGTATCTTGCCTCCAATCCCTGAGGAAATTCAGAATCCTCACATGTCTTGAGGGAGAGAGAGGACTCTGAACATTAGAGTTGGCTCAGCGGGCTTCCCTTTTGTTGGGGTCTCAGTCCTCCCAGTTGTGACTGCCTCGGGGTCTCCTTGATGCCTTCAAACATGCTTCAAATTGAACTCATCTTTCCTAGTTCATGATGTGTTGATTAACAGGCTACTCACATGTATAAGAGCAAGCCAGGGAAGACTGAGAAGTCATAGCAAACATTTTGGTCATCAGCATTTGTTACAGGAGAAAACGTATCCCAGTAGTCCTTGCCTAGTACCCATCGTTCTTCTAAAATGACCATCCAGTTTGCCCACACTCAGCCAGCGTCCATGGGGTGGTGATGGTGTCAGCCTCCCAGCTCCCTATCCCCCACTGCCATGGCCGCCCTCCTCCCCTGTCAGGTGCCTGCCCAGGGCAGGCTTTGTGGTGACGGGCTGGCTATGGCAGGGCAACTAGACGATGTGGATCGCTTAAGTGACAGTTATTCTGGGAGTGTTTGATCAGTGTCGTTTGTTTTCTAATTTTCCTAATGTTTATTTACTATTTAGAGAGACAGAGAGTGTGGCCAGGGGAGGGGCAGACAGAGGGAGACCCAGAATCTGAAGCAGGCTGGGGGCAGGATGCCCCTCAAGTGTACAGGGTAGCCCCCACAAAAAGGGCTTCTGTGTCGGTGCACCCGAATCATCTGCAGAGACACAACCACCCACCCTTGTTGAGCCCTTTTGTGACGCTGCACCATTGTGGTCGCCAGGCTCTGGCTGCTGTGCTCCTCGGAGACGGTGGTGGAGGCACATCTGAGAAGAGTGTACCTGGACGAGTGAAGGGGTTAGGAGGAAATGTCGCTTACTTGCGCACTGTGGTTCTGGAAAGGCCTTTTCCGGAGAGGTCGTTCGGGAGCTGAGGCTGACCGAGCACTCTCCCAGCAGTCTGACTCCGAGGCCAAAGGCCGGGGTCAAGGAGGAGCTTGGCTTTGTTGTGAGCGATGGAAGCGGAAGCGGAGCCAGGTGAGGCACCAGGCAGCTGGTGTTGGGACAGAACCTACCCCGTAAGGAGTTGGGTTTTCAGATAAGGGCCTGGGGTCGTTGTGTCCTCAGGAGGAAGGACTGGCATGATGTTGTTGAATTTTTTATGTTTGTTTATTTTTTGTCAATATATGAAATTTATTGTCAAATTGGTTTCCATACAACACCCAGTGCTCATCTCAAAAGGTGCCCTCCTCAATACCCATCACCCACCCTCCTCTCCCTCCCACCCCCCATCAACCCCGTTTGTTCTCAGTTTTTAAGAGTCTCTTGCTCTGGCTCTCTCCCACTCTAACCTCCTTTTTTTTCTTCCTGTCCCCCATGGGTTTCTGTTAAGTTTCTCAGGATCCACCTAAGAGGGAAACCATATGGTATCTGTCTTTCTCTGTATGGCTTATTTCACTTAGCATCACACTCTCCAGTTCCATCCGTGTTGCTACAAAGGGCCATATTTCATTCTTTTTCATTGCCATGTAGTACTCCATTGTGTATATAAACCACAATTTCTTTATCCATTCATCAGTTGATGGACATTGAGGCTCTTTCCATCATTTGGCTATTGTTGAGAGTGCTGCTATAAACATTGGGGTACAAGTGCCCCTAGGCATCAGTACTCCTGTATCCCTTGGGTAAATTCCTAGCAGTGCTATTGCTGGGTCCTAGGGTAGGTGTATTTTTAATTTTCTGAGGAACCTCCACACTGTTTTCCAGAGTGGCTGCACCAATTTGCATTCCCACCAACAGTGCAAGAGAGTTCCCGTTTCTCCACATCCTCTCCAGCATCTATAGTCTCTTGATTTGTTCATTTTGGCCACTCTGACTGGCGTGAGGTGATATCTGAGTGTGGTTTTGATTTGTATTTCCCTGATGAGGAGCGACGTTGAGCATCTTTACATGTGCCTGTTGGCCATCCGGATGTCTTCTTTAGAGAAGTGTCTATTCATGTTTTCTGCCCATTTGTTCACTGGGTTATTTGTTTTTTGGGTGTGGAGTTTGGTGAGCGCTTTCTAGATTTTGGATACTAGCCCTTTGTCCGATATGTCATTTGCAAATATCTTTTCCCATTCCGTTGTTTGCCTTTTAGTTTTGTTGGTTGTTTCCTTTGCTGTGCAGAAGCTTTTTATCTTCATAAGGTCCCAGTAATTCATTTTTGCTTTTAATTCCCTTGCCTTTGGGGATGTGTCGAGTAAGCGATAGCTACGGCTGAGGCCAGAGAGGTCTTTTCCTGCTTTCCTCTCTAGGGTTTTGATGGTTTCCTGTCTCACATTCAGGTCCTTTCTCCATTTTGAGCTTATTTTTGTGAATGGTGTGAGAAAGGGGTCTAGTTTCAACCTTCTGCATGTTGCTGTCCAGTTCTCCCAGCACCATTTGTTAAAGAGACTGTCTTTTTTCCATTGGATGTTCTTCCCTGCTTTGTCAAAGATGAGTTGGCCATACGTTTGTGGGTCTAGTTCTGGGGTTTCTATTCTATTCCATTGGTCTATGTGTCTGTTTTTGTGCCAATACCATGCTGTCTTCATGATGACAGCTTTGGAGTAGAGGCTAAAGTCTGGGATTGTGATGCCTCCTGCTTTGGTCTTCTTCTTCAAAATTCCTTTGGCCATTCGGGGCCTTTTGTGGTTCCATATGAATTTTAGGATTGCTTGTTCTAGTTTCGAGAAGAATGCTGGTGCAATTTTGATTGGGATTGCATTGAATGTGTAGATAGCTTTGGGTAGTATTGACATTTTGACAATATTTATTCTTCCAATCCATGAGCACGGAACGTCTTTCCATTTCTTCATATCTTCTTCAATTACCTTCATAAGCTTTCTATAGTTTTCAGCATACAGATCTTTTACATCTTTGGTTAGAGTTATTCCTCGGTATTTTATGCTTCTTGGTGCAATTGGGAATGGGATCAGTTTCTTTATTTGTCTTTCTGTTGCTTCATTGTTAGTGTATAAGAATGCAACTGTTTTCTGTACATTGATTTTGTATCCTGCAACTTTGCTGAATTCATGTATCAGTCCTAGCAGACTTTTGGGGGAGTCTATCAGATTTTCCCTGTATAGTATCATGTCATCTGCAAAAAGGGAAAGCTTGACTTCATCTTTGCCAATTTGGATGCCTTTGATTTCCTTTTGTTGTCTGCTTGCTGATGCTAGAACTTCCAACACTATGTTACACAACAGCGGTGAGAGTGGGCATCCCCGTCGTGTTCCTGATCTCAGGGAAAAAGCTCTCAGTTTTTCCCCATTGAGGATGATGTTAGCTGTGGGCTTTTCATCAATGGCTTTTATGATGTGTATGTTCCTTCTATCCCGACTTTCTCAAGGGTTTTTATTAAGAAAGGGTGCTGAATTTTGTCAAAGGCCTTTTCTGCATCGATTGACAGGCTCATATGGTTCTTATCCTTTCTTTTCTCACTGTGATGTATCACGTTGATTGATTTGCGAATGTGGAACCAGCCCTGCATCCCAGGAATGAATCCCACTTGATCATGGTGGGTTATTCTTTTTATATGCTGTTGAATTCGATTTGCTAGTATCTTATTGAGAATTTTTACATTTATATTCATCAGGGATATTGGCCTGTAGGTCTCTTTTTTTACTGGGTCTCTGTCTGGTTTAGGAATCAAAGTCATACTGGCTTCATAGAATGAGTCTGGAAGTTTTCCTTCCCTTTCTATTTCTTGGAATAGCTTAAGAAGGATAGGTATTATCTCTGCTTTAAACGTCTGGTAGAACTCCCCTGGGAAGCCATCTGGTCCTGGACTCTTATTTGTTGGGAGATTTTTGATAACCGATTCAATTTCTTCGCTGGCGATGGGTCTGTTCAAGCTTTCTCTTTCCTCCTGATTGAGTTTTGGAAGAGTGTGCGTGTTTAGGAATTTGTCCATTTCTTCCAGGTTGTCCAATTTGTTGGCATATAATTTTTCATAGTATTCCCTGAGAATTGTTTGTATCTCTGAGGGATTGGTTGTGATAATTCCATTTTCATTCATGATTTTATCTATTTGGGTCATCTCCCTTTTCTTTTTGAGAAGCCTGGCTAGAGGTTTGTCAATTTTGTTTATCTTTTCAAAAAACCAACTCTTGGTTTCGTTGATCTGCTCTACAGTTTTTTTTAGATTCTATATTGTTTACTTCTGCCCTGATCTTTCTTATTTCTCCTCTTCTGCTGGGTTTAGGCTGCCTTTGCTGTTCTGCTTCTATTTCCTTTAGGTGTGCTGTTAGATTTTGTATTTGGGATTTCTCTTGTATCTGGAGATAGGCCTGGATTGCAATGTATTGTCCTCTCAGGACTGCCTTCGCTGCATCCCAAAGCGTTTGGATTGTTGTATTTTCATTTTCGTTTGTTTCATATATTTTTAAATTTCTTCTCTAATTGCCTGGTTGACCCACTCATTCTTTAGTAGGGTGTTCTTTAACCTCCATGCTTTGGGAGGTTTTCCAGACATTTTCCTGTGGTTCATTTCAAGCTCCATAGCCTTGTGGTCTGAAAGTATGCATGGTACAATTTCAATTCTTGTATACTCATGAAGGGCTGTTTTGTGACCCAGTATATGACCTATCTTGGAGAATGTCCCATGTGCACTCGAGAAGAAAGTATATTCTGTTACTTTGGGATGCAGAGTTCTAAATATATGTGTCAAGTCCATCTGATCCAATGTATCCTTCAGGGCCCTTGTTTCTTTATTGACCGTGTGTCTAGATGATCTATCCATTTCTGTAAGTGGAGTGTTAAAGTCCCGTGCAATGACCACATTCTTATCAATAAGGTTGCTCATGTTTATGAGGAATTGTTTTTTATATTTGGGGGCTCCTGTATTCGGCGCATAGACATTTATAATTGTTAGCTCTTCCTGATGGATAGGCCCTGTAATTATTATCAAATGCCCTTCTTCATCTCTTGTTACAGCCTTTGATTGAAAGTCTAGTTTGTCTGATATAAGTATGGCTACTCCAGCTTTCTTTTGGCTTCCAGTAGCATGATAAATAGTTCTCCATCCCCTCACTCTCAATCTAAAGGTGTCCTCAGGGCTAAAATGAGTCTCTTGTAGACAGCAAATAGATGGGTCTTGTTTTTTTATCCATTCTGATACCCTATGTCTTTTGGTTGGCGCATTTGGTCCATTTACATTCACTGTTATTATAGAAAGATAAGGGTTTAGAGTCCTTATGATGTCTGTATGTGTACAGTGTAGCCCCCACAAAAAGGGCTTCTGTGTTGGTGCACCCGAATCATCTTCAGAGACGCAACCACCCACCCTTGTTGAGCCCTTTTGTGACGCTGCACCATTGTGGTCGCCAGGCTCTGGCTGCTGTGCTCCTCGGAGACGGTGGTGGAGGCACATCTGAGAAGAGTGTATCTGGACGAGTGAAGGGGTTAGGAGGAAATGTCGCTTACTTGCGCACTGTGGTTCCGGAAAGGCCTTTTCCGGAGAGGTCGCTCGGGAGCTGAGGCTGACCGAGCACTCTCCCAGCAGTCTGACTCCGAGGCCAAAGGCCGGGGTCAAGGAGGAGCTTGGCTTTCTTGTGAGCGATGGAAGGGGAAGAGGAGCCAGGTGAGGCACCAGGCAGCTGGTGTTGGGACAGAACCTACCCCGTAAGGAGTTGGGTTTTCAGATAAGGGCCTGGGGTCGTTGTGTCCTCAGGGGGAAGGACTGGCATGATGTTGTTGAATTTTTTGAAAGCTGGTGCTGGTTCCGTGTGGATAGTGGGTTGGGGGAGGAGACAAGAATGGATGCAGTGTGGACGTCATTGGGTAGAGTGGCTCCTTCTAATGTGTGGGTTGAGCTCTAAGATTCGTGTTCTAGGCAACAGGTACAAGCCCCTCACATCACCCATCACATAAAGCACAGGACAGTGTGCGTCTTTATATCCTTTACAGAACTACGTAATGTTTAAAAGCAGCGTGTGTAATTGTACGTGTGTGGGTACAAGGCGTACACTAAAGTATTCACCTGTTCTGGAGTGCGTGGCAGGCACTGTACTAGGTGCTGAACACTATGTGCTGCAGTTACCTCGCCCAGAGACGTATGTGGTTTTACGGAGAGCAATAGAAGGGCATGGGAGTGTGTGGTTCGGTGGAATAGGAGGAACGTGTGCACCGTGCGGCTGCAGGATGGCCGTTTTGTCCCATGGGTCGGCGTGGGTCAGCCTCGGGGAGGCGGTTTTCCTTGGGAGGTTCGGCTGCCCTGAGTTCTCCTTCATGCACCCCGCTCTGTCTCCCGGATGCCTTTCCAAGCACCTCGTAGTGAAGCTCCATCTGGGCGGACTGTGGGCTCTTTGAGTTCCACACGGGCCACCACCCTCCTCCCCCCACCTGTGCCTCCTCCTGGGAACAGAGCAGCTTGCTCCCTGGTCCGGTGGTCAGAAGCCAGGGAGATGGCTTTGCCTCTTTCCTGCTCTTCCCTCTCCCTGCTGGTCCGTGGGTCCTGTGGCGTGGAGCTTGCCTGTCTCAGAGGCCATCTGTGAGGTCTCTGGAGATCTGTACCCTGTCATCACTCGGGTGGACTCGGGGAGGGGCCGAGTCCTGCGGTCTTCCCTGCGCCGGCCCCACTCACCTCGCAGCAGCTTGGCTGTGGGGCGGGGGGCGCCTCCTGCTGTGCAGAGATGCTGGCTTCCTGCCCCATCTGTGTACAATACGCCTCGCTCTCTGAGAATTCGGCCTTTCTTTCTGAATCTGTGTCCTGCCTGCTGGCCCTTAGGGCTGGGTGTTGCTGAGCAACTTGGTCACTAACTCCTTTGGGGAAACACGTATGCCTTGTGTACAAGGACCGTCAAAACTTCTCCTTTTCTGCTCCTAGGTTGCTCAGTCAGTTAAGCGGCTGACTTTGGCCCCGTCATGAACTTTTTCTTGGCCAGGGAACCCCCGAGACGGGCTCTGAGCTGACAGCCCAGAGCCTGGAGTCTGCTTTCAATTCCTTGTCTCCCTCTCACTCTGCCCCTCCCCTGCTGCTCTCCGTCTCTAAGAAATAAAGAATGACATTAAAAAATTAAAACAGAAAATCTATTTCTATTTTACTCTTTTCTGTTGTTCACAAAGGTCGTGCTTGCTTCGTTCTTCCCCAAGGATGAGTAGAGCTGACCGTAGAACAACTTGGTGTTCGGGGTTCCACCCTGCCCACAATTGAAAATCCATGTATAACGTTTGGTCCCCAGAACACTTAACTGTTCAAACTCTCCTGTTGTCCAGTAACCTGAGTAGAAACACAAACAGTGCATTAGCACCTGTATCTTGTATGTGTTATATACTATATTCTTCGAGTCAAGTAAGCTAGAGAAACAGTTTTACGTCACAGGGAAATAGGTGCACAGCTCTACGCTGCATGGATCCCTAAGTTTCTTCTCCGTTTGTTTCTAGAAGGAATTGTCTATCAGAACCCACATCAGTGCTGGCTCAGGTGACACACTACGCTGTTGTTACGTGTATCGTTAGCACTATGCATCAGAAATGGGAGGCATTGGAAAGATTCCTGTGTATTTACGGATGTCACAATTCATGCGTTACCAATGAAGGGTGAATGCTTCGTGATGGCCTGGTGTAATCAGTACGATTGCTTCGTCATGGCCTAGGAGAGACACGGGTGAATGCATGGTTACAAAGCTTTTCTAGCCTGCGGTTTTACAGCCAAATTCCTAATACAGTCTGGACACATTGTTACATTACAAAAACGGCCTGTGATAGTAGGCTGAGAGGCATTTTCTCTGGGCGGGGACAGAGAGGCCTGCCAGAAGGAAATGTCATTTTTTGAAAGCCAGGTTATGGAACAACACGTTATTCGTTTTATGTCAGATCTTATCCCCTTATGCCCATGTGAGGATAGGCTGTCCAAGTGCACACAAGTCTCGCACACGATGTTCCTCCTGATGAATGCTTAGGAGTTGGTGACACACATGCGTCCCGGGTGGCCTGGCTGCATGCTCCCTCGATTTTCACGCACAGACGTGTGGGTGGCAGGCGAAGTGGTTCACTGAGCACCTTGGTGAGGATTTGCTGTCTGGAAAGTGGCGGTGGGTCCTCACAAACGTGCTGATAGGCAGACCTGCACGGGGTGGGGGGGACCCGCTAGATGGGGCAGTCTTGGGCCTTGGGGCCTGGCGGTATGGGGGTGGAGGCGGGCACTGTCTGTGCAGCTTTCCAGAAGGGCCTTTCTGTTCCTGGCCAATGTTTCCGTAGACGGCTGGCTGGCTTTAGTCCCAGCGCCCTTATCACGGAAGGGTCCATGTGGGAAAGGAGCCGAGACTGTGCCGGATCACTCCTGGTGGCAGCGTGCTTTCCAGCGACGCCACTTCCATGCCGCCTTCCTCGCCCTCCGTCTGCTTCGCCAGATCTCCTCTCTGTGGTGTCTTCTTCTGTGACCTCCTCTGGGCTTTTCTCTGTGCTGGTGACCTTCTGTAGGATACGTATTTTGAATCCCTGCATCCCCCGACTCTTTTTCTTTTTCTTTTTTTTCTTTTTGCCATATTCTCATTCATGAGTTTCCTGATTGGCTGTGTCATAGGTCCTGGAAATCACGCATGTCGTATGGACAGTCATCTCTAGCAGGGATTTTTTGATTGTGTTGGGCTTGATGGTTTCCCCAGAGTTTTTTGTAACGTCCCTTGGCATCTTCCTGACTTTCATAATGTTCCCTCTGTGGCGGTTCTCTTTGGTAGCTTTGACTGTCCTTCTTGTAACGTGCCTGTGTCATGAGCCTCACAGGTCCTCGTGGCCCCTGGTCCGCAGGCTGACTTAGACCCGCTGCGCTCCGGAGCGAGTGAGCTGCAAGACACGTTTGGTGCTGACCCGTGGGGTTCTGGGTGGCCAGGACATTGTCCAATGTCAGAAGAACTTTGGAGGACAGTCTCTTGCTTTCAGCGTACTTCCTGAGTTGAGGGACAGAGCCGGGATGGAACTGGTCCAGGGCAAGGGCTCTGGTTGTGCAGCAGACCACTGGCCACTGGGACTTGTTGCCTTCAGGACCTTGGGGTGAGCTTCCTACACAGGGCCAGCCGCCCTGCTCACACCCCGCCCGTATCCGCTCAGTCGGTAGCTGCTTCACCCCTTCCTACCCAACATCTTGGCGCTCACTTGTCTTTCTCGTGAATAAATGTCGTTTGTGGCATTTTCCCCCCGACAGGGCACCTCCTTCTGCATGAAAAACCTGTGCAGGCAGCCATGGTCTCCTCACCTGATTTTCTTGGGTGTTCACTTTTTGTGTTGGAGTGGTTGACATGCGGTGGATGGTAGTTCCTGCTTCTCTGCAATCTTCTCTGGCGCGTCTGGGAAACTGTGTCCTTCTTCTTCGTGGTGGAGGCTGCTTCTCCTATCGTCTGGACCATTTTCAAATCCAAACCCCTTTCTAAAACCACCAAGCTGTCCTGTGCCTGCATTGAAATGTGCCAGTTTTCGATCCTTCCCTTCCTTCTGCCTTACGTCGTGATGTCAGGTCTTCACTTGTCTTGCAGTTTGAGTTGAGTCTGCAGGTGTGCCCGTCTCACAGCAGTCCTACATCCACAGAGATGCCACATCTTCCACACGAGACACAAAGATGTCTCACAAATAGCACCAGGTTTTTGCATGTGCTGGGGTAGCTGCAGCGAGAGCTTCGAGAATTTCCCTTTCTTTGTGCCTCCATGGTCCTCACGCTGGCCGGCTGGCAGCTGCAGCTGTGGACCTCAGTACATGTCAGGCCATTCAGCCTTTTCTTGTCATACCATGAGTCTTTTCTGCATCGCGGGAGCACGTCCAGCATCCCTGGGGACACTTCAAACGGGTCCCGGGCTGTAATTAAGGTTCATGGTATTGCCCTTATCACGGTGAAAATGACGCAGGAACCCTGAGAAATCACTTCTCCTGTGGTGCTTGATTTACTGGAGAAAGGAAGTGCTTACCAAGAGCTGAGTAGCAGATTCGTGGATTCGTGCAACACTTGAGGGGACCTCAATAGCAACAGGAGGTGGTGCACCCTTCCCCCAGAGGACAGCGTCTGCTACAGCTCGTGTTATGCGGTTAGGACTTAATCCTGCGTCTCCACATTTGTTTGCCTTTCCCTTTACTGCAAATTGTACCATGTAGGTACGGTCTGTTTCTGTGTGCAAAATGATACGTTTTATCTTGTTAGAGTAGGTTTGTGTATGTTTTCAGAGAGGAAATGCTCTAATAGCCTAGTATCTGCGTACATTTCATGCACTCCTGGCCTCCCTTTTACTTACTAGTTTTGATACTTCGTAGCTGCTCAGCTCATCTGCCAGTCTTTCCAAACGTCACACATCTCCAGAAAAGTTTCCAATGTATTTATTGGAACAAAAATCCCCACATAGAAATGGGCCTGCACAGTCCTACCTCAAGGATCAGATAGGCTTCTGTGGGTTCACCTTGTCAAGTCAGATTGCAAGGAACGTGTTCAGTTCTGTGATAACATTCCCGTTGATTTGGAAAGGGTTAATTTATGAAAGAAATTGAAGTATGTCACCAGTTTGTACTTGGATTTTCTAGAATTGCTGAAATCAACATCTCTCTTTATTTGGAATGTCAGTTGTTAAGTGAACGTTTATCCCCTCGTTTGTCCTACAGAGACAAAAGCTCTGGGGCGCCTGGGTGTCTCAGGGCGTTAAGAGTCTGACTCTTGGTTTCAGCTCAGGTCATGATGTCATGGTTCAGGGATTGAGCCCTGCACCGGGCTCTGCGCTCGACTGACTGGAGAGTGTGCGTCCACCTCCTTGGAGCCCACCTGTACGCCATGTCCTGGGCGGGCGCTCAGTATTGTGGGAGAGAAACCCCACGCGGGGTGGTGGGCCCTGGCATCACTCTCCTCAGAAACCCTTCCTCCATAATATTTCCTGCTTGACTAAGGAAAGAAGTCGTAAACTCGCCCTTTCGTCAAGAGTCCTACCATCATTTTTGAAAAGTCCATTGGGTATGGTTGAGTCTGATTGAGCCAGGGGTTCAGGCTAAAACAGCAGCTTTTGAGTACCGTCAGCCTTTCCCCACTGCCGCTCCACAAGCCTGCTTGCCAGATGAGGCCAGAGGCTGCAGATGGGCAGGAGGCTTCTCGGCCTGTTGCTCCCGAGTCAGCAGAGTTCCTGAGTCCTAGACCTGCCAGGCACCTGAAAATGTCTGTCCCCTTGAGTGTCGGTCCCTCCGAGAATCCCCGGAACTCCTGTGGGTGGTGAGGAGGGGACTGGTGTGTGTGATGCTACTTGAGGGTGGTGGGTGCTGGGACTCTGGAGGGCCACGGAGGCCTGGTGTGCTCTGGTAAAGACCCCCTGTGTCTCTCCACTTTTGTCCCCTCTCCGACCCCAGGAGTGTGCAGCTCTCGCTGCAGAGCTCCACACCTGCAGGGAGCTACTCGTGCAGAGAGAGGAGGAGATCGCCAACCTGAAGGCGGAGAGAAACAACACCAGGGTCAGTAGGCGCACTGCCAGTGTCTTTAAACACAGGACACCATTCACTCCCCTTGTCCACATGTCCCCATGGAGTTGGCTGGGACCTATTTTTCTCAAACCTTCTTTGATCCGTGAGGAGGAGTAAGGCTATTTTAACACATTCGAGGGGGTGGCTCCCTACCTGGGAACTGAATTGAAGGGATTCAGACTTGGTTTTGCATTTGGTGAACTTGAGGCCCGGAATTGAAGGTGTTCTTGAAACACGGTGTTCCTTTTGCCTCTCCCGCCAGCTGCTGCTGGAACATTTGGAGTTCCTCGTCTCCAGGCACGAGAGAGCTCTTCAAAAAACCATCATCGGGCGACAGGCGAAGACTCCGGCCGGCGTGTCCAGTGAGGCGGAGGTGCTCAAGGTCCTCAACTCCATATTGGAGAAGGACAAAACCGAGGCTGAAACGGTGTGCCTAGCCACGGCGGTTCTCAGTTTGTGCACATGCTGTGTGTTCTAGGCACACTTTGTGTGTTTGTGTGACTGGAGTTTCCTTTTCATCTTCTTGAATTCTTGTAAGAAGACAGGTCTGTATGGTTAAAAAGCAGTAGTTGGTGGAAATGTTGTGAGTATCGATTGGCTAGTACAAATTGCATAATGTAATTTATTTCGGGGAAGATTTGTCTCCAATGTAAAATTGAAAGCGGTTAACAAGCAAGTTTGTGAACCGGAGCATCCGTGAAAAACCTTACCAGCATTCTGTCATGTTATTTGAGTCGAAGGGGATCTTAGGGTCACTGTATAGTAAGGACTAATGAAACACCTCTGTGTACAAACTCAATCCCTTTGTTTCCAGGTGAGAGAGCAGCTACGTGTGGCACTGGAGGGGTGTAGTTTCGTAGAAGAAGAATTAGGGGCCACACGCAGAGTTCAGCTGCAGACATCATCCCAGGATTTGATTGGAGGGGGTTTCCTTTTTATCCATTGTTTTTAAAACAACATAGGAAGACTAGCAGTGGGGGCCCTCACATGTTGCTTCCCTTTCTGAGTTTCAAAGGTGCAGAGCCAGATGAAAGAGCTCCTGGCTACCCTGTGCACTCTCGTGGCCAAGCTGGAAGAAGACCTGGACATCTCAAGGAAAGACCTCATCCTTTCTGAAGCAATGAACACCATATTACAAAGAGATGTCCGTGAAGTGAGTGTCATTTGAGATGGCCACGCCGTCGTCGAGCTAAACGTGGGGTGTTTGGTTCGGCCTTGCCCAGTGTGCCTTCGTCTCCCACGGGTTTTGAACGTTTGGAGTTTGGTAGAAGTAGCAGCAGAACGGGACGTGATTCTGGGGCCTGGGCGGGCTGCCTCCCCGTCTGCGTGGTGGAATCTGTCCTCCCTGGGCTCTCCCCTGCCGAGGCCTGGCGGGCAGGCGGCGGAGTGGCCTCGGGTGTGGAGTGTGGGCCACCTGAGCTTGGCCCATGCCGTGCTCTCGGTCCATTTTGGGAACACACTCGGCACGTAGGAACCAGCGTGGTGCTGCCAGGTCGTTTCCGGGGGCACGACCTTGTGAGGGCGGCTCTGCCAGGGGCCGTCACGGCCGCCTCTGCCGCCCTGCCCTCCTCCCAGGGTTCCGTGCTCCTGGTCGTGGTGGTCAGAGTGAGCGAGGGGCAGCCCGCCGGTCCTGGTGTAAGGTCATGGAGGAGTGCGGCCGCTTCTGCACGTGTGGTCGTCGATGGGAATCTGATCATTGTCACAGAAACTAGTAAGGGTAGGATGGTTTCTCTGTGCCTCCTCCTGTCACTGTGAGCTGCCCTTTGCGGACAGTCCCCGCACACCCCACCCCCAGCCCGGCAATGCCACCTCGGGAAGACCCTGTCAGACCCTCGAGGGTGTAAGTGCACGAGCAGTCTGTTTAGTACCTCAGTGTGGGTGAGATCGTGTCAGAATTTAAAACAAAAGTATTTGCAGAAATTCTATAACCCGTTCAGTGAAGTTGTTGTTTGGCAAAGGTGGGGAGAGACCCCTCAGCAGAGTTCAATATGCAGAGAATTTAGAAAATCATTTCTTAGGACTCATCACTTTCACTCCTGAGACTGCTGACATACATTGCTTAGTAAACACGGAGGACTGGAAGAGGAATCTTTCCGGTGTTGGACAAGAAAGGCAGGGCAGGACGTTCTGGTTCCATTTGCAGTGTCAGACACCATGGGATACAATGTTGTTACAGGGTGAGGCTACAGAAGATGACTTCCAGTTATATGAAAGGTGGAGTTTGGCTTCCATTTGTTAACACTGCTGCTTCAACTTTGTGGTAATTGGATGAGATTTCATCCACCTTTTCCCCGGGAAAAAGGATGGTTGTCTCATGGTGTGTGCCTCCAGAGGCAAGTCGCTGTTCCGTGGAAAGCTGAACGGTGTCCGGAGGCAACCGAGGTTGTGACTTCCGGGAGACTTTATTATCCGTTTGTCTTTGAACACATGGGAAAGAATAAGCCTGGGTAACTGGTCAGAATCCCGAGCAGCCTCCGCACTGTCGGCACAGAGCCTGACGCGGGGCGCCAACTCACAGAGCGGCACCGGCTGAGCCACCCAGGTGCCCCGAGGATGCTACTTTTCTGTTTGTTTGGAAAATGAGGATTTCGCCCGGTTTTTGTGTCTGCAGTGTCTTAATGTGTCGTACGCTAACTCTTTCCCTGTTTTCCCTCTGAAATACCTGCTGTAGGCCATGGCCCAGACGGAAGACATGCAAGACAGGATCACTACCCTTGAGAAGCGCTGCCTCAGGGCACAGCACGAAGCCACCTCTCTGCACGACCTCAAGGATAACCTTGAAAACGAGATCGCAAAGAAGGACTCTCTGCATCGACAGGTCGTTGGTTTCGTTGAACTTCATTCCACTTTTATTAATTACAAGTCAAGTTAAGGACCAAGTGTCAATGTCAAGGTTTTAGGATCTTAGAATCTTGTGTTGACCAGCAGGGTTACTTCAACGTCCAGGGTTTAATTCTTTCGAATTTTACGAAGCATGTTATGGGGCTCCCCTCCTTGATTCCTTCTTTGTCTTGTCTTACATGCACGTTACTCTGTTGCCTGTTAGCACTGTTTCCAAAGGAGCAGGGAGTGGCCGGGATTGTGGAGGCAGCTGGCCATTTTGGTTAGTACCTGAGAACGGGGGGAATGGCAGGTGCAGAAGCACAGTCTGGCGTGAGGCTGTGAGACCCTGTGTTTTGGGAAGCAGCACGTCTCTTCCTTGGTTGTCTCAGGTCATCCGGCATTGAACAGGAAAACCACATCCAGCTTCTTGGAAACAGAGTGAGTTTGCCTGGTGTGTTTGTCAAATGTGTCAGTCGACCCAAAATGATAATCAAAGTGAAATACTAGGAAGCCATTAAAATGACATGGAGGAATGCTGTTTGAGAGCACGTAACATGTTCCAAGTCATGAATGTATAGGGCAGATCGTGAAATACTATGTGTACAGCATGTGATTTATTTTGGAGGGTTTTAAAGCATGATACGCGGTCTGTATATACACACAGAGCCATATGCACACAGAAGATGGAAGGAGTCTGTGGCAACACATGTTAACCTTGCAAAAACCTTACCTTATACATGATTTTTAAAATGATTTTATATAATTTTAATGTTTATTTATTTTTGAGAAAGGGAGCCAGAGTGAGAGAGAGAGAGAGAGAGAGAGAGAGCGAGCATGAGCAGTGGAGGGCAAGAGAGGGAGAGAGGGAGACACAGAATCCAAAGCAGGCTCCAGGCTCTGAGCTGTCAGCAGAGAGCACGAGGCGGGGTTGACCCCGTGAGCTATGAGATCATGACCTGAGCCGAAGGTGGACGCTTAACCGACTGAGCCACCTCGGCTTCCCTAAAAGTCCTTTAACAAAAAATCTCGTGTCTAAGTTTTCCACGTTGAAGTTTTCCACGTTTTTGGTCAAGAGGGAGAGTGTTTTTGTTGAATAATGGTACACTTCCAAAAAGAACTCAACTGGCATCAGGCATGCTCTCAGAAGCTCTGTGCTGGCTGATGTGCCCACCTCAGAATGTCCTATGTAGCGAGCCCTCGGACCCCAGTATAAATACGTTTACGAAGGGTTAGGTCCGAACCCTTCTCTCCTTAACTGGTCAGGAAGAGCGAGCAAGCTCCTCCAGAAGATGGGTTTTCTTTACTGTGTGGGAACTTTGTCTTTGGAAAGACTTCTTTGAAGATACTGAAGAAGAGCAAAGAGTTTGGCAAGACATGTTTTGCGTAGTGAAAGGAGGACCAAGGCAGTGGGTGACTCCTTGCAGAAAGGAAAGGTTCACTCTGAAGCACCTACCAAACTGTTGGCTTCCGTCAGAACTAACAGTAGATCTCTGCATTTAGATTTTGTTTCACTTTATTAAAAATGGAAACGGAGAGAAGACTTGCTACACTTTGATGCTTTGCCTTCATGTCCTAGACTGCGGATCAAAACCGCCAGTTGCAAGAGCGCCTGGAGGTGGCGGAGCGGAAGCTGCAGCAGACCCCGAGGAAGGCCAAGTCGCTGCCCGAGGTGGAAGCCGAGCCGGCCCAGAGGGAGGCCACCCTCTGCAAGGTGGGGCCCCCGTTTCCTTCTGGGTCCCATGGTGGGAATGTCATTTTCAAGGCGGTCCGTTCTCGTATCTCATTTCTCACCGGTAACGTCGGCGTGCCAAAGTCCGCGAACCAGCTGAGATCTGTTTTCGGGGCTACTTTGTCTGAGATTGGAATGCTTTTCAAACGGCAGGCATCATCCCCAGTTTTGTTCCCTCCGGTTTTGTCCGACGTGTGCTGTTTGCCGTTGGCTGCATCTAAGACTCACTGCTTTTCAGAGTTAAGTCAGCGACTCAGAGCTCAAGATAGTAGCCTTGGGCAAGAGAAGGACAGGGGTGCCTGGCTGGCTCAGTCAGTGGAGCTTGGGACTCTTGGTCTCAGGGTCATGAGTCTGAGCTCCCCGTTGGGTGTAGAGCTTACCGAAGGAAAAAAAAAACAAAAAAGCATAGAATTTTTCTGAGAAATGAGAAAATCCTATCCTCTTTTAAACACAATCGTTTTTATTTAAAAAATTCTTAAATGTTCATTTATTTGACACAGACAGAGAGGGCGAGCCTGGGCACATACATGAGCAGGGGAGGGGCAGAAAGAAGGAGATAGAATGCCAAGTAGGCTCCATGCTATCGGCACAGAGCCTGACACAGGGCTCGAACGCCCAAACCTTGAGTTCATGACCTGAGCTGAAGCCAAGAGTCAGAACCCGACCGACTGAGCCACCCAGACACCGCTGTAAGAAATAAATCTTTAAGGAATTCACTCGGAGGTTCCACAAATAGAGTCGAGGAACATGCCAGACACAGTCCCTGCCCTCCCAGTTCTCACAGCCCTCACCACCCACGGACGAAGGCAGCAGTTGAAGAGGTAGTTTCCAGACATAATGTAGTCGGTGCTGGGATCGAGTGATGCACACAGGACGAGGGAGCACATGACTGGGCAGCCAGTCCATCCTTCCAGAACCTGGGCTGAGGGAACCTGTAGCAGGGAGCCTGTCGGTGCTTCTGTGTCACCGGTTCCAGTGCAGTGAGGGTCCCAGTGGGAAGGGGGTGGGTTCGTCATGGGATAATGACCCTCAAGGCTGCCATCAAGTCGGGCAGGCGGCATTGGGCGCCCACAGGCCCAGGCTCCAACAGAGTCTCTCCTCCTTTGTGATCTGCATGTCAAGTCTCCGTTTCTTTTCTCACCTGTCCTCTCTCCTGTCCCTGGTCAGCCGTGTAGCCCGACCCTTTGTCTTTGGACACTGTGCTGCTGAGGAAGCTAAATTGTTGGAAGTAACTTCCCAGGTTAGGAAGGCAGCACGCCTGTTTGCTCTTTCCGCTTGCTGCTTCCTCCTGTCCGTGCTGAGTGGACAGGGGTGTCTGCCGGGGGACGAGGCACCGTCCAAGGATCCGGGACCCGGGGTGGGGACGAGACCATTGCCTACCCCCGGTCACCAGCATGGAAGCCCACTGCCTCCCACTGGGACGCATGAAGCCGGTAGGGACTGTGAGCAGGCGGAAGGCCGCTCACAGCCTGTCGTGCATAGGCCCAGCGTGTGGTGTGGGGCAGCCAGCTCTTCTGACCCCACTGTCGCCCACAGGCCGAGCAGAGGCGTGGCAACATCGAGGAAAGTCTGCACCAGATGGAGGCCCAGCTGGAGGAAAAGAACCAAGAACTGCAGCGGGTACGTGTCCGGGCGGAGCAGCCGCGCACCTGGCAGTGGTTGAGGATGAGGCGCAGGCTGGGGGTGTCGGGGTAGGGAGCGGTCCCTTGTTTCCCACTTCTCCCCACGTGGACGCCAGGCCCCTCCTCGATCCCATCAGGGGTACAGTGCACTCTTGTGCGAGTTGGATGCTAGTGAACACTCCTAGCATATGGACAATGTTCTCTGGACGCTGGGGCCCCGTAGGCAGTGCCACCTAGGGGTGGAGGCACCCGCACAGCCCACCGTGCCCACCAGCTCATTAGCAGCTACTCACGGTTGACGCGGGACCTCGTGGGTGTCCCTTGGCCAAAGCGGATGTACTGGCCTGGGGTAGGGCAGCCTAGAGGAGGGGTCTCCTTCCTTAGGACATGACACTGAGGTCCTGAAATCAGGTCACGGGCCTGACCTTGGTCCCCACATCCTACTTTCTACTTGAGATGTAAAGGCACAGGTCGGGGTAGATGTTCCTAAGAAGAGGAATAGCGTCATCGAGCCTTGACGAAAGGGAGGCCCGTGTCCCTTGAATCCCCTGAGATTTTTCCCTGCGGGAGCTGGTCGGACGTCAACATGAAACACCCAGGAGACAGAGCAGGCAGCAGCCTCCCCAACTTGGGACGTCCATCCAAGGCCATCAGGTTTTGTTTTCACCAGAAAACTCAAAACACTCACCCTTAACTTACACCAGAAACTCGTGTGCTTGGCCCTCAGGGTCAGAGAATAAAACATGAGTTTCCGCGGAGTGAAGCTTCTGATGCCAGCGTGACGGCTCGTGTTGGCCGACCCCAGCCTGCCATGACACATGCACACACGTGAGCACAACCAGACGCTAGCCTCTTGGGCCGAGAATTCGACCTCACCTACTTAGAGAAGCACCTCATTGCCTTTAGGACTGTATGGTAGTTTGGAGGGACAGGTGTTGAGATAAGGATTCTATTATAACTGAGACAATTCCAAGGACACTTTTAAGCTGCTTTGCTTGAAAAATACTTGGGTGCCGATCCCTTCTTGTGGGGTGGCCAGGGTCTTTTCCAAGTGATGGCCGTTGCTGCGTGTGAGGTGTGGTGGTCGTGCTTTCTGTTGCCTGCTCCCAAGGAAAGAGGTGCCAGCAGGTGTGGCTTAGAGATGAGGAAGCCCGAGCCTGGAGGGACTGTCCATTGCCTAGCCTGCGGGTGTGTCCTGTGGGCTCTTCCTCCTCCCTGGGCCCCCCGACTGCAGGGCACATGTGTACTCCGTACCCCACGGCCCTGCGCCCGGCAGGAGCCCCTGAATCCTGCCGGCCTGTCCTCGCCGCTTCTGTTTTGGGTTAATTCAGGATATGCGGTAGACACAAGTTTTTTAACCATACGATTGATGAGAGTTCGATAAAACACAGACCCGTGAACTTTGCGGTTATGTTCGGAAATTACTGGAGGTAAATACAAGTTTCCATTACAAAACGTTCAGGAGATGTGTGAATTTCACGAAAAACAGGTGAAAGTCTTTCTCACCACTGAATCTTTCCCAAAGTGGATTTTTTTTTATCTTTCGGTTTTGTCAATGGATTCATTTCTTTCCCCCTGAGGCCAGATCCGAGCTTCTGTTTCCGCCCCGGAATATGCCTCCTCTCGTGTGTAGTTCAGCTGATCCCCTTCAGAATGTGCTCTTTCCTGCATGTACATCTGCCTCCTGAGCCCATCTGAGAGCTGATAATGAGGACATTCGTGAGGGCCCATGCGCGTTTTGTTTCCCAGAAACAAAGGGACCTGCTAAGTGATGACCCCTGGGAAGCAGGTTCCTGCGTTTCTGTGCCCCGCTAGGTCGGTGCTGGCAGTGACGCACAAGCAGGCCAAAGAGTGCCGTGGGAAGGGGCAGCCGAGGATGGCGTGCGTGTGGGTCACACCGCTGGCCATTCGCACGCCTGAGCCGGTGTTCGCACTTTGGCTTGAAGCCTGCGTCTTCTCTTTCAGGTCAGGCAGAGAGAAAAACTGAAGGAAGAGACTAATCAACATCTGTCCGGCACTATTGACCGGCTCCTTTCTGAATCTGACGAGCGTCTTAAGCGTCATCTAAAAGAGAGGATGGCTGCTGCAGAAGATAAGGTAGGACATGAGAGACAGCGGCTGAGTGCCCCCGTCCTCACAGAGGAGACGCTCACGTTGTGATGCTGAGGAGCAGCGTGGAGCAGAGGCTAACAGCCACTGCAGAAAGTAGAAATGATTCTTTCACACGGAAAAACTGCAGGCTGTTACCCACTGCCTACGTTAAGTTCCCAGTGTCTTGTCCCTGCCCGACGTCTGTGTGCGGGAAGGTGCGTCTCACTGTCTAGGAGAGGAGTATGGTCTGGGGAGGGCCCGAGAGTAAGTATTTTAGGCCTTTACTAACTGAGACGTAAGGAGTAAGCTAGCTTCATGCTAATCAAAGATGGGCACAGAAACAGCCATAGGCAGTATATAACTAAGGGGAGGGGCCGGGTGCCGATAACCCTTTGTTGATAGGACCCGGCGGTGGCTGGATGTGGTCGGCAGGCCCTCGTTTGCCACCCCTGTGCTGGAACCTTCAGCCTGGTTCTTGTCTGGGGAGCTAATTTCTACCTCTTTTGTCCAGACGGACCGGTAGGAGTGCGCAGTTCTGTCAAGCATTTAACCAGCTGAAAACAGAGTATCTCCTGTTCCATCTCCTGCCTTCCCTCTTTTCATCTGGGTTGGAAAGAGTCTAAGCCTGGACTCTTACAGCATCATAACGGATACACTTGAGGTGTAACGGGAGGGAAGCAGTATCATAGGATCTCTGTGAGAGAAGCTCTGGTGGTGACAGTTGGATGCGGACCTGATACTACCGGTTCTGGTGACACCTGTGTCCCTGTAGATGAGCCCAGAATCTTCCCTAAGACTGGCACTTGGAGACACCAGTGAGCAATGCTAATTACACGACACACTTGTTTTGGGTAAAACCCATTATGAGGTGCGTTATTATACCCCACGTGAGGTTCTACCTTGATCACTGGGGCCAGCCTTTCGGTAGAATAGTTGTATGTGAGATTGGAAGTATATGTACGAAACGTAGGTCAGCTTTCCCAAGTGACTGAGGCATCACAGACCCTAAAAGCTAGTACAAACCAGTGTACCTGCTGCAAGTAAACTTAGGAACTTGTCATACTTACAGTCAGACAGTGATCCGTGAAGAAATTGTACATGGACAAAGTATGAGTAAAGGCTGTTACTGCAGTTTCACAGACAGCATTTCACTCTGTGGTCATGTGACCCGGTTCGTTGGTATGGCCATCCGCTCCATGCCTTGTCTGTGGTGCTGCGTTATTGTAAAGAGAAACGTAGGCATGCTCTAGCATGTGGAACGTTTGAAAGAATCAACACTAAAGGACTGTCAGTACCTTTCTCAGAAGTCTGTGTTAGGAGAAGTTGGCAATCTGAAAAAACAGTTACAAGAAACGCAACGTGAGAAGGTATTTCCATCTCTCAATCATTCAGTGATCGGTTGAGACTGGAAAGGAGCAGGTGACCTCTGGGGCTCACACTTCCTCCATGGCGAGCCACCACTGTGCTTTCGAGAGGCCCCATGCTCGCTAGTCTGAATGGCACGCATGTGGCGGAGTTGGAGGCGAGCAGCCTATGGGGTTCAGATTTCTGAGTCCCTTCGGGGGTTCGCTCGAAAGCTAAAATGTTCGCGTAAACCTTTCATTGAGCGAAGCGTTGCCCAGCAGGAAGGTAACAGGTGACACGGGTGTCATCCCAAGGATTCTCGCGGCTGCATTTGAAATGGTCAGACGGGTGATGTTAGTTTTCATGTAGCCCGATGCAGGCAACATGTTATTGTATCAAGTAAATAGTGTAGACATGAAGGAGCTACTCTACAATGTTTTTCTACATTCAGTCCTTGCAACCCACGGGGCGTCTCACAGTTCCATCCCCTGTGGTCGGGACCAGCCCCATTTTGGGCGCTCAGTTAGCCACGTGCGGCGGTGTCTCCGGCCTGGGACGGCACTGCCTAGGGGGTAGTTGTGTGACCGAAGCTCCTCGTCGGTTTGGCTCCCTGGCGCTGCGTGTGCAGACGTGAGGCTGGGCTGCACAGGGTCCACGACGGAGCACGTGCCTATTGCACAGAAGGGCTATTCCCCCACCGCCCAGAAAGTCCTGCTCCTCTCTACATAATTAGGAAGAAGTCCTAGTGGCTCGGTGTTTCTCCTCTGTAACCTTGCTATGCCTGAGACCTGACTGTTCAGTAGGGTTTAGGACGTTCACTTGGTGATCCGGGTGTTTACTGGAGGACTCTTGGAGAGAATGGTCTTCGGGTTCGTAACTGCTAAATTTACCCAGCGTGGTTATGATGGTCAGCATTTCAGCACACTTGATGCAAGTAGTGTTTTCCATTTTTTCTTGAATTCTAATGAACCTACAGTGTTGTATCAGTTTCAAGTAGACAGTGTACCGTTTCAACAATTGCACACGTGACTCTGTGCTCGACACCATCACTGTGGTCACCGTGTGTCACCATACAGAGTCCTTAGGGTATCACGGACCGTATTCCCTGTACTGTGCTTTTCATCCCCGAGACGGCCTTATTTGATATCTGCATGCTGATGCCTCCTAATCACCATCATCTCTTTTGCCCACTGCCCCTACTCTCCTCTCCTCTGGCCACTACCAGTTTGTGCTCTGTGTTGAACGGACTCTTGATGCAAAGACTAGTTAACCTTGCTTGCAGTGAGTGTCATTGTCATTTGCTGCTTTGCAGGATCACCTTCTCCGGAAGATGGAAGCACTGAGGGCCGTATTAAAGCGGGCAAGAGTGAGAGGCTCTTCGCTTCACCATGGGTATGACACTTCCCGGTTCACAGATCTGTTTGAGATGCGGCTGGGGGTGGCTTCCCTCTGTCACCAGTATGACCTGAACCAGCTCATGGTTCCAAAGTAGAACCGTGGGTGTGCCATGGTATGACCCGAACCGGATCAGAGTTACACACAATAACCCTGAGGGTGTTGTAGTCTGACGCGATCCATTTTCCAGGTACCAGCTAACTGATGATGGGGCGGGGCTGGGGGGGACACTGCCCTTCACCGTGCCTAACATGAACCACCTCACAAACACCTATGTTAGCACCTGCTGTGTTTCTTCCAGAGGAATCCTTTGGCCGAATGGGCAGAGTGACTGGATGTAGCTCAGGGAGCCGGTAGCTTAGTAGTTGGCAAGAGGGAGAAGTAAAACCTCATTCCAGAGGTTAGGTTTGGAATCTCAGGAGACCGGGAGGCATGACAGAGCTCACAGCCATGGGAGGAGGAGTGGAAGTTAGGGAAAGTTCTGTTCCTGTTTGGGTGGGTTTATTTGCGGCCTCCCTCCACCGAGTGTGGCAGTGATGGTGTGGGGCTAGGAGGGGTCCAGCGTGCCAGGTTCGGCCCAGCATCCCTGGAAGCTATGGTCCCTTCCACAACGCCAGTGGGGTCACCATGGGAGTGCACACGTGGCCATGGTTGTGAAGGTCACCTTGACATTGGTGGGGTTAGCGCAGTGCTCGCAGTTTCTTATATTTTTGAAAAGACCGGAGAATGACATATAATCGCTGTAACTCTGTTGGGACGTTGGTGAGTCGCCTGTGAGGGAGTGGGTCAGCCGGCTTGTGAGCTGCGTCCTGCAGACAGTAATTGTCAGCGAGGTATTAAAAGGTTTGCTTGCTTCTTTGTAGGAAATGGGTACCATGTGAGAGTCATTCTGGTGTGACAGTGCCTCGAGTAGCTGACTGGGCCCCCTTGGGTGCAGGAAGCAGGCTCCTGCTCCAAAGGCAGGCCCCCTCAGGCCTCACTGGGGTGTGTGCGGCTGCTGACGGGGGCTCTCGGGAGAGTCGAGGGTGTGCTGTGGCTGTCCTTGTTGAGCCTGCTTGTAGGAGAGAGGAGAAGTCAGTACAGGTAGGGGCACAAGCGGCCCTCCGTGTCCACGGAACTACTGGTGGCACAGCGAATGTGTGTCCGGAGAGAGAAGCACACAGGAAGATCCGGGCACAGAGCAGCCTCTTGGTTGGCTGACGGAGATCCTCGCCAGCAAGACACCAGTGTGCTGAGTGTCACCATTCCAGGGCTTGAAGACGGGCATGTGTGAGGAGGCCAAGGGAGCAAACAGTGGATGTGGTGCAGGCCCCTCGAGGGCATGTTGGAGTTCTCAAGGGAAGGGGCTGTGCAGGCCCCTGGAGGGTGGCACCCTGGGGCAGTTGCCATAAGAGGGACGTCCACGCCCGTCACCCGCCTGAGGTGAGCTGGCCAAGGAGAAAGATAGAGAGGATCGCAGTGCTCCCGTGGTTGCGGAGGCGTTGGCCGCGGTCACAGGTGGCCTTGTGGTCAGAAGACCCCGGGCAGGAGACCGGCTGAGGAACAGGGTCTGTTTGAAGCCGTCTCACAAAGTGCCCTCTCGTGTGGTGGCAGAAGAGAGGCTGGTGGGAGCTGTGTCGCCGTGAGCGGCCGGGGGCCGTGGGGATGAGTCTGAGAAGGCGGCAGGCAGGCTGCACAGCTGAGCCCTCCTGGCACGACCTCACAGCCACGTCTTCTGTTTGTGTCCTCCTCTAGCAAGATGACATGGTCTGGGTTGCAGAGGAAAAGAAAGGTGTCGGACCAACTTCCACACGCAGGCGGGGCAGATGGGAGAGAGCTCTGGGATAGGACTGGATGCAGGGTGTTGGGGTCGGGAGCCAGGGAGCCTGAGATAGGGTGTCAGAGTCAGGGGACACACGCGAACCTCGTGGAGCCACGAACCATGCCAGGTCCCATGCGGGGTGGCGTGTGTGCCTCTCCCCGACTGGCGATGTGTCGTGGCCGCACAGCGGCGAAGCTAGACCACCTGAGCTCAGGTGAGCAGTTCTTCTGGGAATGGGGGGACCAGAGGAGGGGAAGATGGTTGTGGCCAGCGGGCAGTTCCGACTTGGCTGTCTTAGAAGCAATCAGTACCCTGAGGCAGCACGTGTCAATGACGTTTCTTGAAAGGCCGCAGAGAAGAGCTTGAAGCACCACAGAGGAGACGCCCTGTCGTGGTGGCTCTGTCTCCAGGCCACAAGGGGTGACGCCAGAGGCCCCCTCTTTAGTTGATGTGAATCAGATGGGTGTGTTCTGTCTCCCGAGACCATAAGGATTTGTGAAATGGAAGGCAGCCTCTGTTCTTTTCCAGAGAGCGAGGAGCCACTGGACTCCCGTGCAGGGTTCAAGTGTGGAGGGTGAACCCGTGGCTGAGGCCGGGCACATGGGCTGGCGGGTGCTCCTTCACAGCTGCTGCCCAGAGCTTCCTGCCCAGAGCCTTTGCTGAGGGGAGCAGCTGACAGCCCAATTAAGTGACTCCACCCTAGGGGCTCGGGGCTCCATGGAACTTTTCTGGAGACTTCTGTGGCCAAGGGGGACATTTGTGTGTTAGTCTAACTGCACAGAGGCCAGAGACGCTTTTGCCTCGGAAACACCGGGCGCATTGCCACCTCCTGTGTACGGGAGCTGCGAGGTGTGGTTCCCGAGGATCCTGCCGCGGATGCCCCTGGGGCGCCCGATAGTGGCTGGTGGAGGAAAACCTGGGGTCACCTGGCATCACAGCAAGGGCCTTGGCACACGTGGGCCGATGGCAGGTGAAGGCCAGAGGGACGTATAGGAGTGCTTTCCGGTCAGTTGGGCAGGAGGTGGTGCAGACACGCAGGACGACAGCTTGACTGGGGGCAGGCGCTGCTCCACCTCGGGGACGTCTGGGCCGCGGGGATGCGTTGCACCTGCTGGGCCCGGGAGACCCTGTGTCCACAGGGCCCGGCTAGCGGGCTTGCACTGCAGCCAGGGGCAAGGATGCCTTCCTTGGAGACCTTTTTCTGTGACCTCATTTTCCCAATTGACGGGTTCTGGCCTGGCTGACAAAGTCCACTTTTCTTTAGATAACAACCTTGGTGTGTGTGTGCGTGTTCGTTTGACCGTTTTCCTCCGTGTTTCAGGCGGACGCACGTCGGCAGCATCCCAGCTTCCAGGTTCCGTCTGGCGGGCAGCCCCACGGATGCCAGCAGCACCAGCAGCAGCGCGGTGTTGCGGCGCCACCGGAAAGGCCGTGTGGCCCGTCTGCGACATGAGCCTTCCAAGGCAAGGACCTCCATCCTCTGGGGGCTCTCGTGGGACCCACCTGCCTGCTCCAATGTCACCTGCCTTTTCCTCTGTCTGTGAGGCTCTTCTGGAACTAAAGGACTGATAGGCTGCTTTCTCTTTTCCCCTTCCCCCATTCTTCTTTTGCTGCCTTGGAATTTACTTTTGAGAGCTTTTGTTCTTCCTTTGTATAAAGTAGCAATGTGGATTAAGATAGGACCTAGTGTTAAGCACAGCACAATGCAAATTAGTAAGGGTTCGAAACGCTAATGAAGGTTAAATGAACACGTGTATTCATCCTTGAACAACAAAGAATTCACCTTTGGAGTTTAAGTACTTTTGTCCTTTGTCTCTTCAGCCGCGTATACTTTTATATATTTGTGTAAGTTTTGAGCACCTGTAGTCATGGAACAAGTTTGGTGCAGACATCGTCCCAGAGCTAGGGTGCAGCATGACTGAAAAACCCAGATGAGGGGCGCCGGGTGGCTCAGTCGGTCAAGCGTCCGACTGCTGATTTCTGCTCATGTCACGGTCTCTGGGTTTGTGAGATCGAGACCCGGAGCCCCGCTGCCCCGCATGGGGCTCTGCGCTGACCGCGCCTGGAGCCTGCTTGGGATTCTCTCTGTCTCCCTCTCTCTGCTCCTCCCCCACTTGAAATAAAACAAAGAAAACAATAAATAGATAAAAAGTCAGAGGAGAGGCCTGCACCCCTGTGTGTGCACAGTGTAGTGAGGGGAGACCAGCAGCGAATGGGAAGTAAAAGGTGATATGTGTGTTAGTTATCTATTTCTGTTTGACAGATGATTGACCAGTCCCTAGATGGGCACCTGTGGATAGCCCCAGAGTCCAAGGGTGGCTCTCTGGGCACTGCCCAGTGTGGCAGTGGAGAGAGAGAGACAGAACTGGCAGAGACCAAGCGGTCACAAGGTGGAAGGAGCTCAGTGAGCCAGGTGCTCAGGGAAAGGGAGACCGGTGGCCTGGTCATGCTGGGTGGGGCCAGGCAAGGTGGAGGCCGAGGACCACGGGGGTCTGGTCCAGGAGCCCTTGCGCTGAAGCCCACTCGCCAGAGTCCCAGAATCTGTGTAGACACAGTAGGGGCAGCTTTCTGGAGGACTTGAACTCTGGTTGGGAGCAGAGACGCAGTGCTAGCTGGAAGGAGACACAGGGTAAAAGTTCTGTGGTTTGTGTTTTGTCATTTTGCTGTTTTGCCCTGGAGCGTCTGTGATCACTCGTGGCTGGCTCGTGTTGTTTCTCCTGTATCTTCATTTGTCATTAGAGAGGGGGTTTTGCCCCAGTAGTCATAAATTGTCGTTAGCGTATCACTGTATAGTACAGGTGGATACGGGTATGATCCAGATAATAATTTGTAAACGAAGTGTTTCTTCAAAAGAGATAAGGCACTGAGCATAGATGAACGGAAGCTCGATACAGACAGCACGCTTTGCGGTGCCGACACTCGTGTTCAGGACTCCAAATCTCATGGGCTTACTGAGCACAAGTACTGCCTTCTACACTGAAACTCAGGACTCCTACAACGTGAAGCTGTCACCTGCCCCTAAGCCCGTTTTTATCACGTACCTGCCCAGGACACCCTCCTGTAACCAGCACGGTGATTCGTGAGAGGTTGTCCATCAAATTCTAGGTCAGGATTTCACATTCACGTCCAGCAGGGCATTAACAGAGTGGGTTTGTTTGGTGTTATACAAGGTGTTGCGGGAACTTCGGCATCCCCTAGGGTGATACTGTAAAAGTGTAACTTGGTTTTCAACAAGGAGAACGGTTACAGGAAAGTTTAGAATAGGCACCTGTTAGATGTCTTTGTTCTACAAGATGCCGTGTTTTAATAAGTTGTGTATGTTGTCATGGAGTTTTACGTCCCGAGTGATAATTGGTAGTGTCTCTGGTAAATATTGTATAACCTATTACGTTCAGATGTGTGGTGGAACAAAGTTCTGCTTCCAGTCGTGGTTGTTTCTAAATCTTCTCTCAATTATATCCGTCCTGTTGTTCTCTTTCAAATATGTTTGCCTCATTTGGTCTTGGAAATTGTAGCTTCCAAGTGTGCAGCAAATCTGATTTCTCTTCCTTTCTTTGCATGCCTCTGTCAGCCTAGTGAGGGAAGGAAGCATCGGAGAAAGCGAAAGTGTTTCGTAGTGCAACCTAGCTGTGTTTGTCTGTGGTGTGGGGGAGAGTGCCCGTCTCTCCACAGTGAGCACCACAGCTGGGTAAGGACGAGCGGCTGGCGTGTGCGGGAAAGTCCAGGAGCCACTGGGGGCTGGAGCGTGGCGGCCGGTTTCCACGGTACCTGCGACGGCCACCAGAGCTCACCGTTGTCTCTCGTTTGTGTCTTGCTCGCTGCGCTGCGTACCTAGTTCCATGAGACATAGAAGTTTCTAGGAAGAGAAATTACTGAAGCAGAGGCATAGAGTTTCGATTTCGGGATAACCACTTTTGACAGCCGTAGCCAGCAGCATTCAGAGAGCTCTTAGGGTTCGCCACCTGGTGTGTGCAGTGGTTTAGGATCCTGTGACCTGGCCCTCACAGACATCCCCGCGAGCCACAGCTTGTATGGTTAGCCCATTTCCCGATGTGCAACCAGAGCCTGAGAGCCCGGGTCCTGTGCATGAGGACACCTTGCAGGGCAAACACCGGCCACGACACCACTCTGCCACATACCCCACCTTTGCTCGGGCGCCCTTCTCCCATTTACAGTGCCCCTCGCCCGGACAGGACACCTCCTGTGTCCAGAGGACAATGATGTGGGTGTGCCCATTCTCAGGGGAAGCGCCGTGCCTCGGGACGGAACCCTCGACCAGAGAGTCCGCCTCATAACTGGGATGCCTTGCTCCCTGGACCGGACCCCCATCCCAGACCTTCCCAGCCATGCGCTGACAGGGCCGTGCCTCTGATACAGAGCTGGGCGGCAGCTGGGGGAGCCCCTCCACTGCACAGATGGTGTGTCCGTTCAGTTGAATTCTTGCGTTCAAGTGCCAGTTCGGTCACTGGTTGTTTTGTGACCGGGGTGTATTCATCACCATCTTTTTTTCCTGCTTTGGTCTCCTGGTAAGTGAGGACAGCGAAAGGTTCATGGCCCTTGGGGTATCCACACCCTGCCCATCGGTGCACGGTCCTCAGAGATCAGGAGCTCACATCGGCGACGGGGCACAGAGCACGCCCTGCATTCTGCTGGCTCGTGCTGCCTTTTCCTCTGTAGCAAGACTTTCTCAAGGAACAGAGGGTCGTGTGATGAACACCCAGGCAGGACGGCCTGCTCCCGCAGCTCACTGATGGCTACTTGGAGGGCTCTTTGGAGGTTTTGGGGGATGAAGTCTAGGTGTACGGGCAGTGGGTGTCAGGTCCATGCAGACAGGGCCAGCACGGGCGTTGCACTTCCCAGCCTGGCCGGAGCCTCCCGTTTTGGTGGAGACTGAAATGGCCCATAGGCACAAGTCTGGCAGGACCCAGTGCTGGGCGGGGGCCTGTGTGTGGACTGCGCTGTGACACAGGGGAGGGTGTGCTCCCGGAACCCTCCGTCTCTGCTCACCTCGTAGCCTGGTCGCTAGTGTGGCTCCCTGTCCTGTTCCCTTTTGGGTTTGTTTTCTCCATATCCTTGCTTCCACCTGGGTATGAAATGTACTTGTGTTGCGTGAGTCTGACCCTGTTTGGTTTTATGTGGATAATTTGTAGCCTCTTAAGGTAGCCTTTTGTTGTCTGATGACTGTCAGGAAATCAGGAGAGGAGGCAGGTGTTTTGGAGCTGTTGGTTAAGCTTGTGTCTTCCCTGAGCTCAGCTCCGCTTGGTGCTGACCGCCATGGGCGTCCCGAGCCCCATGCAGCTTCGGAGGTCCTGGTGCAAACCCGGTTGGCTGTGCCTGTCTCGCCAGTCCTACACGTGTGTCTCGTGAGGTCCGGCCCTGCCTCACCACCAGGACCTGTCAAGGGTCGTAACGCTGGCGGGTCCGTGGCCCCACGGTCCTTCCCAGGGCCCGCAGCCACACAGCCGCAGACCCACAGCCTGTCACAGAAGGAAAAGTGGAGTCTGAAGGGGTTCATTTGTCGTGACCGCAGCCAAGGGACACTGTGTCTGCACCGTGTCGAGCAGACTGTCTGTAAGCTGCAGATGAGTCCGTCAGTTTGTACCATCAACCGAAATGTCCCCGAGAAGCAGAAGTCAGACCCGAGTGTGGGGTCAGGGGGTTGGGTGCCTTGTCACTTTACACACGTCCCCGTAGATTCCAGCCTTGCATCGCTACCAGAAGTGACAGTGGATTAGGCCACAAGCTCGCTCCACTTCCCCCAAACAAAGAGCTTTGGACAACCGTGCATGGGAGGGCTCCGTGCTCACCAGGGTTTGCCCTGAATGGCGTCAGGAAACAGACACCTTCCTTCTCAGCTGGCCGTGGTGTATGGTGACATGGTTTGGGTCTCCGCCTCTACCTTCTGTGGCCGGGCTCCTGGTGGTGCGAAGTCCTGGGGAGGGTACACCCCTCGGTGCAGATGGGCTGGGGGTCTCAGTGGGCCCACTGCCCGGACGCGAATCCACCCTTTCGCCTGGCGTTAGGCCGATCCTAGGAAGTCGTTTTGGACGCTGCACAAAGCACAGCTCAGAGCTTTTCAAATGAGTTGCTGGCTGTGATTTCAGGGCTGTGTGCTCCTCTGTCTGGGTGCACGGTGAAATCATGTCACTCTCCTCTCCACCCCACAGTTGCTGCATTTGGAGGAAGAGTCACAAGATAGCACGGCAAGGGCACGATGTGTACCGTCAGCTTCTTCGTCCCAGAGGTCCCTGAGCTTGGACAGGCTGCAGCAAGGGGCACTGCACAAGGCCAGCCACGAGGACATCAGGGACGCCACAAAGTAAGGGGCACAGGCATCGTAGGAGACATGCCTGTGCGCTGGTTTTCAGCTCTGAGAAACCTTTGATCTCTACATGGGGGAGAAAGGGTCGGAACAGCGATTCCAAAGAGAGGCCAATGAACTGAGTTTACGTGCACGGCGTTCTTGGGATACCTGCCTGGGTGCCCTGGGTGTGGCCAGCAGGGCAAAAGGCAGGTGGGAAAGACCAGAGTCTTGTGATGCTGGTGGCTGTAGGGCAGCCTCGTTTGCTCAGATCCTACACACCAGCCGTCCTGAGACCTCTCTTTTCCTCCCGGTGGATCCTGGGTGACATGCTCCCTAGGGCTCCTCCCCTGGGCCGCACTGTGCCCTGTGGGGCTGTCAGGAGCCATGCTCTCTTCCCCCCACCCCCACCAGGCAGCTCCAGCAGCCTCTCTGTTACTCGCACCACGTCCTGGGGTGGCTCAGGTGTGCATGTCCTCCGTGCTCCCGGGTCACGGCCTGGGACGGGTCCTGAGCGTTCTCGACCCAAGGTGCTTGGACTCCAGATATACTTGGGAGGGAGAGAGTGTCAGCTCCCAGGGCGCAGCCCTCCCTAGAAGCTGGGGGATTGTGCTTCTAATCACGTGGGGCGGTGTGTCGTGTGACGAGCACGCGTGGAAGATGCTCTCCTGTGTGTCCCCCAGATCCCCAGGCTCTCAGGATGGCCCCCTGAGCAGCCTCAGCAAAAGTAACAATAGCCAGGACTCACTGAACAACGCCCCCAAGAAGAAGGGCATCACAAAATCCATCCGCTGGTTGCTCACCAGAAGACAAAAGGTCCACCCCAGCCGCGCTAGCGACGAGCCTGCATGACCAGGTTGGTGTCCCCTGAGTGTTTCCAGCGTGTGGGTGGTCTTACTGGCCTCGTTCCTCTAGATCCGTGGTCTCTCTGCCTGCAGACCCCTCCCCGTGTCGGGAGACCTCACGTGGCTGTGGACACCCCCCGCCTCCCATTTCATCACTCTGCTTCCCCACAGCCACTGAATTGGAGCCACTGAATCGAAAACCCTTCCCAAGGTGCCCTGGGACTCAGCAAATTGGGCGGACAAGCTGAAAAACACCAAAACCTTTAAAAAATAAGCATTGTGTTTCTTGTCACCTTGCTGAGCACTTTTCAGCTGTACCTGTTTTTAAAGCAGTAGCTGTTCGTTTGTTCAACAGACTCTATAGCTGCAAAGCAGTATTATGTCCTCCACGGACATAAAAAGGCCTCCGGGGCCTTTTGCTCCTGGAACCATGCTGGGAAAATTCGGTCCCTTAGATGTTGCCAGTGTGTTTTCTTCCACATCCTTGTACTTTCTGTAACGAAAACATTAAGATTCGTGGTAGTGCCCTCTGGCTCTCACACCCACTGCTCCCAGAAATGTGTATGTCTTGTAAGTCCAGAGGTCACAAAATTGGCCAAAACATGTCACTGTGTTTCCTACGTTTATTTTGTCATCTTCAGGAGGTATGGTTTAAGTACTTGGTCATATGAGGACAGCGTTTATTGAGTTGTTTGCCCCAGCATTTGATTCAGTTTCACAGAGTGTGTGTAGGTGACTTTCTCCGGGGCTGAGATGTTCAAATCGCTGACTTGGGTTCTGTGTTACCATAGGTATAACGCAGTGTCTGAGAGTGGATCATACTGTGGTCTCTGTGGACATGCATGGCCAGTCCCAGAAACATACGGTTGACCCTTGAACAGCCAGGGTTTGACGTTCAGGTCCACTTCTATGCAAGTTATGTGTTTCCATCCAGTAGAGTATTGTAAATGTATTTTCTCCTCTTTATGGTTTTCTTCGTCACATTTACCTTGTTTTATGAAGGAATACAGCATATACACGTCACTTATAAAATATGTGTTGACCGGCTGTTTCTGGTAAGGCTTCTGGGTACAGTGGGCTATGAGGAGTGAAGTTCTCAGGGAGGTGGCGGTGAGATAGAGCCCCATAAGGCTCCACGAAAGGTGCCTAGTGTTGACAATGTCCACCTCAGGAGAATGAGTCTCAGAGTTATTACAGAGTTATTACAGAGTTATTACAGAGAAATGTAATAACGATCAGTAAGTGTTTTAAGCGTGTCCATGTGTTTGAACAACTGTTCTTTTACCTAGTGAAAGACCTTGGAAATGAACTGGGTATATGTGTTTCCTGTACTGTGTACTTCATTTTAAATCTCTTCACAGTTGACAGAAGCAGTCTTTCACCAGAAGTAACTAGTGAATCATCTGGTGATTTTTCGATGTCTCCTAAAGCAAATGCAATATTTCTTACTTTGCATGAAAGTGAGGTGTCCCGTCACAGTCTCTTAATATGCTGGGGAGTCTTTTCAGGTTTCTCTGATTTTCAACTGAGTCCACAAAGCGGGCTTTGCGATTAGAACTGAGACGTTTGTGTTGAAGTGACAAGGTGCCCAGGCTCGGGGCCAACAGTGTTGTCTGACGGGAGCAAGGTTTTCCAGAACACTCGGAGTGTGCAGCTGAAGCATAGGCTTGGGGCACACAGCGGAGATCCTTGTCCTGCATTACAGGGTGTGGATGTGATGGAGAGAGCTTTCGGCAGCCACCGTGGCCATGGGTGTTTACTGTCGGCAGAGGTGCTGGTTTGGAGGAAGGACCCGGTGATTCGCTGGGTCCTATCGATTGGCCTTAAAGAGGATGCCAACAATCGCGTAGACGGTGGAGTTCACGGCACGTTGATGGCCTTAGATGGGACCTTCGATGTCACCGCCCTGGCGCTTCTGGTGCAGATCCCGACCCAGAACACCCAGGTGACACCGGGCCGTCTGCACCCGCCCACTGCTCTCCTGCTGGAGACCCCGCAACCTGTACTGGAGCAAGGCAGCGCGTAGCTTCACCGCACAGCTAGTCCTCTCTCCCCAAACCCGGTCTGTTTTGCGCGGCCCGGAGTCCTCGGTGCTGCCTCCTCCTGCCTGAGCTCTGCCTGTCCCTTCCCCTCACAGGCTCGTGAGACTGGCGTGCATTTAGCTCTTATGTGGAGAGAGAAACACTCTTACTTCGTGTGCCACGTGGAAGTTTCATGGCTTCTGTTTCTGATTTCCCTGTGGAATTCTGTTTGACTCATGGGCTCAGTGGAGAATCAGGAATCTTTTGATCCTTCTACAGAACACTGTACACCTTTGGGAATGCCCTCAGTGACCCCACTGCAAATCCCCCTCCACGGCACCCTTGTCTACTTTCCCGGAGAGCATGGACCCCTCTCCCCAAAGGCCCATTCCTGTGGGCTTCCTGGGGGGCTCAGATGATTCGGCGCTCGACCCTTGCTTTGGGCTCAGGTCATGATCTCATAGTTGGTGGCGTCGAGCCCCAAGTCGGGCTCCGTGCCGACGACTTGGAGTCTGCTTGGGATTCTCTCTCTCCGTCTCTCTCTGCCCCTCCCCTGCTCATGCTGTCTCTCTGCCTCTCAAAGATAAGTAAATCAAGCCCATTAATGGACTCCACATTAACATCTCTGATTGAAAATACACTATTAGGATTCAATGGGTAGTGTTTTGAGTTTGAAGTCTTGGTTTCGACGCAATTGCAATATGTTGTCATCCTTTAGATTGACATAACTTTTGGGGTGTTGGCTCGTGATTTCAGGCTCGTGCTATCTTGGAATGGGAGTTGAACCACCTTTTGGTCATGGGGACTGACCAAAGGGTTGGTGAAATAAGTTTTCAGCCTAATGATATCTAAATTTGCGTTAACTGTTAAGTATTATATTTGGGGATGCCTGGCTGGCTGAGTCAGAGGACAGCGTGACTCATAATCTCTAGGTTGTGACTTTGAGCCCTGTGTTGGGGGTAGAGATTTCCTAAAAGTAAAATCGAAAAAAAAAAAAAAAAGGGAACGTAGATTATTATGTTTGTAGGAATCATGTACCAGACTACTCTTCCAAATGCGGAGATAATTTTACCTTACAAGTTAAGCTTAGCTCTTACTTTATTAACAAATGAGCTTTGGGGCGCCTGTGTGGCTCAGTTGGTTAAGTGTCTGACTTTGGCTCAGGTCGTGATCACACTGCTTGTGAGTCTGAGGCCAGCATTGGGCTGGCTGCTGTCTGCGTGGAGCCTGCTTTGGGTCCTCTGTCACCCTTTCTATCTGCCCCTATCTCACTCACACACAATCGTTCTCTCTCTCTCTCTCTCTCTCTCTCTCTCTCTCTCTCCCCTCTCTCTCTGAAAATCTAACAAACAGGGGTGCCTGGTAGCTCAATCATTTAAGCATCTGAGTCTTGCTTTCAGCTCAGGTCATGATCTCACACTTCGTGAGTTTGGGCCTCCCATTGGGCTCAGCGGTGACAATGGGGATTCTGCTTGGGATTCTCTCTCTCCCTAGCTCTCTGCCCTTCCACAACTCATACTGTTTGTGTCTCTTTCAAAAATAAATAAATGTACCTGCAAAAACGTAAAAAACACCCAAACCAATGAGCTATTGAGAAACCAATATTTTAACAGAGGTGAGGAGTTTGGTTTCTTTCCTTTTGGTATTTGACTTTTGAGAGTCTTGAGAAATATTTTTCACATCATAACACGTTGATGGCAGCCTGGCAATAGAGCCTGTAAGTTGCGTTTGGGGGCGCCCGGAGGTCTCCCTGCAGTCCAGGGCCCTGTGCTCTGGGGGAAGGTTACAGTCGTTTATTTCAAAAGACACGAAGTGTTGATGTCTCCTTATACAACACCAGGACTGATTTACTCCCACACCACTACTTAAGACTGTCTTCATTGCCATAAGAACACTCGAGTGTGACGAGAATAGGACACGTGAAAGGGTGCGGTGGGACTGTCCTAGTGTGTAGCACTGTCCGCAGCTTAAAGACTGTTTTGAAAACAAAAAGGTAGTATCTTCTATAGCAGGAAGGTGATTTCACAAAGACGGTGCGGCAGGTCCGGTCAGCCCAGGGCTGTCCTGACTTGTGCCCGGTCAGGGTCCTGGCACAAATATGGCCCTGCCTCCCTTTACCGCCTGGGGCAGCCGTCTGGGCAGGGGGCCCCCCATGGCTGTCAGGAATGGGGGTAAACAGCTGTAAGCAAACTTGCAGAGTGAGGTCATTTTAAAGGGCTGGTAACCTTACTATATATTTTTGGGTTTTATTTCACAATGTGTCCTGTAATTTTCCAGGATGATGATAGAAGCTTCAGGAGGGCACCTTCTTAGAGATAGCAATGTAGATCAAGACACTCTTGACTTACCTGCTGGGTCAGCAGAGACCCTCCCTGCAGACTTCTGGGTCACTTCCTCTCTGTCCTCTATGCAGCCAGAGAAGATGCTGCTGGTCTGTATGTGACGTGCCGCTCTGCCCCAGCCTCTTGGCGGAGGTATGGGAGGCTCTTGGGTTGGAATGTGAACACTGATGGAGAATGGCCGACTTAATATGTAACGAGGCGTTCAGATGCTGTGGCATGCTCAGGCTCAAATGATCTAAGGTTACTCCTCACTTCTGCTTATCAGAGTTTCACAGTGAAAGAGATTTTTTTAACTTTTCTATCTGATGGAATATTAGCACATTCTCTCAACTACTACAACTAGGCATCGTGGGTGTCCTCAGAGCGTTGGACCAGCCTCAGAGCGACACTTGCAGAGCTACGTATGTGATGGGCAGCCCTGGCCCCTCTTTCACAAGATGGCAGATGGACAGGGCGAAAGTGTTTTCCTGGCCTCTACTGCCCCATTGCTATTTGAGAGTGAACTCCCGGGGACTCCCCCGGCTGCTTGCGGGTGGAGAGAACCCCACTCAGAAGTGCCCCGGGAGCCCTCAGTGGTTGCTGCTGTGGTTTAGAATGTGTGTGGCTGTATTTGTGCACTCATGTGCTATTTTGAGACTAACCGCATGCTGCATTTGCACGCTGCCCCTTGTGTTGCTTGGAGCAGGCATAGTATCTGCACCACAGAGGCTGGATTCAGCCAGTCATGTCTTAATCCTGCCGACGCCTCCTGCTGGTGAGTAGAGGGCACCGTCCATGCAGGCCACAGTCGGACACCCCGTGTCCTGTCTGCGCAATGTGCATGTGAGCCAGGACAGCCGCAGCAGGCTCACTTAGGGACTTTCAGAAATACACAGACACGCAGACGCACATAGACAGACTCACACACACATACACATACACGCACACACACACACATGCGCGCACACACACACACACGAGCTTCTCTACACCTGCTAAGAGGATTCTGGTGTTTGTGTGCTTACACTTAAAGAGGTTGGTGTGTTCTCAGTTTTTCTGGAGAAAACTGTATTTCCACTCTTTTCATAAAAAAAGAAGTTTGGGTTCAGTGTCTGCTAATGTCTTTTGTGGTAGGGAGGCAGGATTGCTGTCGGAGCAGTAGGAGATTTTCCAGGTCTGAGCTGACCTTCCCGCTCGTTCGGGAGCAAGTGGCACTGGCCTTTGCCTGGTCTGGTGGAGCTCCTAGGTCAGCAGGCCCTGGCTGGCTTGTTTTACGCACACCTTCTTGAATGAACCAGGCCCAAGAGGATTCTAGTCCTCACGTGAGTGACGCTGGTGGCCTCTCAGTTGAGAGATTAGCTTTTAAAAGCGGAAGCACATTGCCCTCTGAGGGGCTGAGTTTCAACTTGGAGATTTTGGGTGTGGGCCCCGGAGCCCAGCCCTCTTCTCCCTGCTCTGAGGGCCTCGGGGGGGGGGGGGGGGGTGGGCTTTGTTCTCCTCTCATTCTGTTTTCCTGTCTCAGCCACAGTGTTTGATTGTTGGGAGCTCCTGGCTGGAGGCCAGGTGGAGCCTATGACACTTGAACTTAGGGTAGTGAGTTTGAGCCCCATTTTGGAATGGAGATTACTTAAAATCCTAAAAAAAAAAAAAAGAATAGTTGATTGATTCCTTCATCTTGTTTTTTTTTTAATCTGGTAACTTTCAGTCTTAAGCCAGTATGAACTCAATCGAATAATTCTCATTGGTAATGCAAAATGCTTCCTATTTTCTCTAGATTCTCAAATCTCTTCAGCCAGGAAGGTCTTTGGGGAGGGGGGGCACGCACTAGGCCCCACCTGGGGCCCTGGAAGGTGCTTTTCGGGCTGATGTCTTAAGACTGATTCTTTCCTTTATCTTGCAGTTTACCCACACTGCTTCTACCGATGGTCTTGCAGCACGCAGAGCCCAGCAGTGACTACATTTGAAAATTCAACCAGATCTTTCATCTGTTAATCCTTGTTATATGGACCCTGAGATATTTCATTACAGTATTTAATTACTGAAAAATTCGTGAATAGGATCGAGAAACTCATTTAGCATTTAATGTTTCGTACATCTCTGTAAATTTGTCACTCCCTATAGAGAGTTCCTTCCTTTCATGTATATCCAGGCTATAAATATCCTTGGGAATCCATTGATGTTCTTATATCTCAGTTTAGTCTTTCAAGCGTATGTACTATCATGGTTGTATGTATAAATCCTACGACAAATACAGGGCTTTTATAACCTGTGCATGTATTGTAATTATCATTGTTTACTTTTTTGTTAAGAAACCCTGACAGAGAAAAGGATTTTACCATGTTTGTAAAATCACCGTGACGTAGCCTGCAGTATCCTTTACGAATGTCCCTTAGCTCTACAACCATGGTTTTGATATAATCAGACTTAATTTGCAGCAATTGTCATTGTATTTTAATGACTCACCTTAACTACACTTTTTCTAACAAGAAATGCTTTCTTCTGCAGTGTGAACAGATTAAAAATATCTGGTGTTAACTATCAGCTAAAGAAACTTGGAGTGGAAAGCTGATTGAAACACGGTGAAAATCTCCCAGGGCCGGTATGCTGTTTCTGAGCCTGGTCCCTGGGGGCCTGGGCAGTTTGCCTGGAGTGACCCGCACAACCTGGGAGCTGAGGCCCCAGAAAGCCTGGGTGGGGCAACCTGGCCACCTCTTCCCCGAAACCCTGCCCGCCCCCTTCTCCCCCCCAACCCGAACCTTAGACCCCTGGCAGCAGAACTCTCAGAGGACCAATCAGGGTGCACTGGTCTCCCACCTCGGGCCAGGGCGCTGGGTGCTCAGCACAGAGCAAGATGCAAGATCCTGGAAACAATGTAGCGCAACTCTAATAAAGGCCTTATTGTTCTTACGGAAATCAGCTGTTTAGATTTGTTTGTAAACAAGTTTAAGGAGTGGCCCTCATTCTCCATTTGTAGATTTTATTTAATTTTTTTATGTTTATTATTGAAAGAGAGAGAGACAGAGCGTGAGCATGGATGCTGCAGAGACAGGAGAAGACACAGAATCCGAAGCAGGCTCCAGGCTCTGAGCTGTCTGTCAGCACGGGGCCCGACATGGGGCCGAACTCACAAACTGTGAGATCGTGACCTGAGCTGAAGTCGGACGCTTAAGTGACTGAGCCACCCAGGCGCCCCATCTCCATGTGTAGATTTTAAGGAGACAGCCATTTCAGGTTATACAAGTAGCCAACATAACTTATAATTTTGAGGTGGCATATAAAAAAGCCACCCAGGAATGTGCTCAGATCGTGGTGCCTTATTTCTTATGCAGCTGGTACAGAGATAGAAACGACATGTCTCTTTACATGTCGTTTCTGCTTTTCATTGGGCGTTTGACAGTTTCCCTGTGTTTTTCTATGAATCTTTTGTGAACTTCCTGATTGTATGACAGAGTAGGTACCGTCTACTTTGAACTATTTTTATCACGGAATTATTTGCTGGCTTTCAAGGCAGTAGTGGAGCGTTTCCCACTGCCAATAAAGACTAGTGAGAATAAGCTGCCATTGACTTGAGAAGTGGCTGCCGTGGTTTTCTCTGGTGCTCGGGGCCATGAAGGCACTTCTGCCACGTGGAAGTAGTAGTGTGGAAACCAGCTGATAGAATACCACAGCTGGAAGTGGAAGTTCAGGACAGGGGTGTCCTCCACAGGAGGGCCAAGTGCCCAGACCCTAGGGTAGCGGCCCCGGAATCAGTGCAGCCGGGGGCCCAGGCAATAGGCCAACAGGGCAGGGCGACTCTTCCACGGTCAGGGCCAGCTGAGGCTGCTCTTCCTCCAGGACCCCAGGAGACTGGAGTGTGTGCGTGTGCGCATGTGTGTACAGGCGCGTGCTTTCCACCCAGTCTCCACTCCTCTTCCATCCTCTGTGTGGGCTTTCCTGTCCTGCTGCTGTCCTCTCAAGGTCCCAAGAGGTGCCCAAGGCTGCATCCTTCCCCATCGTCTCAGCCCCTGGAACCCACTAGGCTGCTTCTCCCGAAGCTCAGACCCAGTGCTGAGTCTCACACCAGCCAGTGTGGCAGGCGGGAGGGTCTGCCCGCACCGGGGGCTGGCAGCCACCACCAGGCCAACTCATGAGGCTCTGGCACAAGATCCCTGTCGCTCAGGCGACTCTGGGACGGTTCCTTCCCTCCCCGCCATGGAGAGCACATGGCCATCGGGTTGGCGGATGGACACCGTGACCCGTGGTCCGTGTGTGGTGGGCACAGCTGACGATCACTGGGTTTCATCTTCCTGGACTGTCTCTCCTGCCAGGACTGATCGGCTACTCCTCTGAATGCTGCGTTCCCTTTTTGTGGAGTAATCCTTCCCGTCTTTCTTCCGTTAGGGCGTAGTTAGGTTGTTGTCTTCCTGTTCAGAATCTGTGCTGGCTGATTTTTTATTTATTTTTTTTTTCTGCACTTCCTAGTCCTTAGTGTTAAGTGTGAGATTTGGAACAACAGAGTGCTTCCTTGCTTTTTACATGTAACAATCTGCTCTTCCCCACCAAAGCTGGGCAAGCCTTAGGCATCTGAAAGTTTCTGGAAACAGATCAATTCACCACAGGTACATTAAGTTGCAGATGTTTTATTAAAACTTGATTTGGTGGTTCCACTTGTGCCTAAAAAACAAATGTCAGTTGAGAAACAGACCAAGTGCCGAGCAGATGTCGAGAGCTTTTGCCTCTCTGAGAACACTCCTTAGCCATACTTGGTTGTACTCACTCCACACTGAACGTCCGAGGCTTGCAGGCCTTTCCACAGTCCCACCAGGTCCCACCGAAGACCCTTGACTCCCCCGCTGCTAGAAACTCCTACTGGAGGTCACTAAACCCTCATCACTGCTGCCCTTCAGGTCCTGTCTCCAGTGTCACATCGTGTGATCTGAAGGTAATTGTGGCTTCCCGTGTTCTTCCTCGCCTATTGCTAGCTGAGCGCTCAGCCCCCCCAGAAGGGTGCTCCGTGGTCCGGGGAGTGATCTGTCCCCATGTCCTCTGCAGAGGGGCAGCAGGCACACGCGCAAGTGGGGTTGTTTCCTCCTTCTTGCCAATATGGCTTCACTTGATGGTGTTTCTCAAGATCTCCGAACTCTGCTCTCTCTTACCTTCCTGTCGCTTGACTCCTCAGTGGGAACAAGTGGCCCGGATTCTGCTGTTTCTTGTCCTTGTCTTCCTGTCGCACCTTTTCCAGTCCTGCCTCAAGGCCAGCGCTGTGTCTTCAGCCACCGTTGCTTGGGCAGAAACTGGTGGGGGGCGGGGAGGCTGCGGCCTGCCAGCCTCGCTGCTTGCTGCCCACTGTCCTGTCCTCCCTCAGTGTATCGTACCTGCCGCCTCTCGTAAGAACATCCGTCCTTGCACCTCCCCTCCCGAGGACCGCAGGGTGGTGTCAAGGTCCTCCACTTAGCTGCACCTACAAAGACCCCTTTCCCAAATAAAGTCACATGCACAGGTTCCAGAGATTTGGACATAGATGTGCCTGCAGGGGGCCCACTGCTCACCCCACCTCCTCAGTCCACCTGTTTCTGGAGAAGGCCTGCCTTGCCTGGTCCTGTCCCAGAGCCATCAGGGTGGGGAGGGCGAGCCCCACCCTCCCAAGGGAAGAGGACTCTCGGGTCACAGGAAGGGCCCTGGACTGTCCAGGAAGACAGCAGAAGACAGTGGACAATGGTCAAGAGGACCTCTGGCATGCATCGGGATTACTTCCAGTTGATCTTCTCACTCGAGTGTGCCGAGCCTCTCCTGGCCACGAATGTGTGTGTGCCTGGTGGGGGGGGGGGGGGGCTCTGCGTTGGTAGAAGACACTTTCAGGGACTACTGAGACAGAAAGCACTCTGGACAGTTACTAGGATGTGCGGGGGAGACAGCGATGCAAGAGGAAACCACCCTGCCCACACGTGAGAGGAAGCAGCATCAGGCCTGGACGCCAGGATGCCAGCCAGGCTGGGCTGTGGTGAGGGCCAGGCGCAGGGAGGCCTGTGTCCCACTGTGCCGCCTCCAAGGCCTCCGTCCGCTGTGAGCCATGGGCATGGTGGCCACCCACAGGGTTTCGGGGACACGTACTGGGACACATCCAGCAGTTAGAGGGTACGTCGGCCTCTCCTGCGCAACCGGCGGCCACCGTCCCACTGGCTTGGAGTGTCTTTGGTGCATCCGGCCAGCCATCCTCAGAGGAGGCCAACAGAACCTTTCTCCCCTGGCGCTGGGTGGGGGGGGCCCACAGCCTACACTCCAGGCCTCAGTGCCATGGCTCTGGTTTTCAGGCCACGATGCTCTAAGAAAATTAAGTAAAAGCTATTTTTAAACTTACAATGAGAATAAAATAATGGAAATTGCTTTAAAAATTCTTAACTAGGGGTGCCGGTGTGGCTTGGTTGAGCGTCTGCCTCTTGATCTCTTCTCAGGTCATAGTCTCACGGTTTGTGGGGTTTGAGCATGGCATCGGTCTCTACACTGACAGCACGGACCCTGCTTGGCATTCTCTCTCTCCCCTCCCCCACTCACACAAGTGCTTGCTCTCAAAATGAACGTAAAAAATATAAAATTAACAAAATATTTAACTTGTAATTAAAGCAGTGAGTGAGGGATTGTCACATTGCACAAATAGAAGGTTGAGGGTGTCTTCGTCTCCAACACCTTATTTTCTTTTCCATTTATGTTATCTTTTAAATTTTGTAAAAATTGTATTCATTTTGAGAGGGACAGAGAGAGAGAGGAGGAGGAGGGGCAGAGACAGAGGGAGAGACAATCCCAAGCAGGTTCCTCACTGTCAGCACAAAGCCGACATGGGACACAACTCTCACCAACAAAAAGGTCATGATGTGAGCTGAAATCAAGAGTCAGAAGCTACACAGACTGAGCCACCCAGGTGCCCCTAATTTCGATTTATTTTTTAAAGATTTTAAATAACGTCTGCACAGACCCATGACCCTCCTACAAGAGTTGTATACTCCCCCGATTGGCAGCTGAGTGACCCTGTTTTTTTTTTGTTTTTTTTTTTACTTTTTCAAATGTTTTAATGTTTGTTTCTTTTTGAGAGGGAGAGAGAGACACACACACAGAATGCTACTGGGAGAGGGGCAGAGATACAGGGAGACATAGAATCCAAAACAGGCTCCATGCTCTGGGCTGTCAGTATAGAGCCTGACGCAGGGCTTGAACTCATCAATGATAAGATCATGACCTGAACGGAAGTTGGACACTCAACTAGCTGAGCCACCCAGGGGCCCCTGTTTTTAACGTGTTGCCCAAAGTGCCACCACACTCATTCTTTCAAGAGAAACTGTGGCTGCCCCCACCTTGGTTTTTACTCCCCTCCCTACCCCATGTGATACTATTCTAACCGTTCCTCCCCTTGCTTCCCTACAAACTCATTTGTGGCCAGTGTGAGCCCTGGCAAATCCATTTCAGATTTACCCGGTGGCATCTAGGTAATAAAGCGATATGTATTGCTCAGCCACGTGGATTGCAAGGAGTAGAACACAAAGGGCTCACGGTGCCACCGTATGTCCCAGTAGTTACACGTGAACTCACCCACCATCTGGGAATTCGACGCCCTGGGTTAGGTCAGGGTATGCATCAATGATTAAGAGACCATGTGGGTTGATACTGGTGGAAGATGGGTGATGCATTCATGAGGGTTTACTGTACATGTTCCTTTGGCATTTGTGCAGAAGTTTCTAGAATAGAAAACATTAGTGGTTGTTTAGGGATCCCCTCCATGCGATAGATGGTCTCAGCCTGGAATAACTGCTCCCTGGCCCTCACTTTGGAACGTAAAGTAGCCCGGGTTCGAACTTTGAGCTGCACCGGCAGTGGAGACATGTCTCCTCTCACAAATAAGCATGCAAGTGCTACATCACGATTCCATCTTGACCCTGCTTTCACATTTTGATGCGCGTGACATCAGGATGTGTCCTACAAGCAGTGACATCATCGACTTGCTGAGAGGTGGCCTATGATGACATCAAAGTCGCGATGGGAGGTAGGTGCTTCGCTACAACTCCCTTTGAGAGGTGGAGTCTAAGGCCTCCCTTTGAGCCTGGGCCGGGCTCAGTGATGTGCTTGACCAAATGGATGTGTAGATGGGATGCCGGGGACCCTGTGGTGTGGTTCTTGTGTGTGACAGAGTGGTTCATGGATGTAAGTGGCATATGCTTGACACTGGCTTGTTTCTAGGGAAAGAGGGCACTTTGTTTCTCTGCTCTGTAATGTCTAACCGTGTGGTGCCTGTCGAGGCTGCTGTATCATTTCTGGGAGTTAGTGGGGACTCGGTGGCTTGACGGATTGGTGTCTTGATCTCTGGGCAGTAACCATAACCGTTCATTAGAAGGGCAGCCGGCTTCTCCCTTTGCTCCCGAATCTCCCTGCTTCTCATGCAGACAGCATTCCCTGTGCTGTGTTTGTCTCCCAGCTGCAACACGGTCCCTCCAGAGAGGATTACTTGGGTTATTTATTTATTTATTTATTTATGTTTATTCCTTTTTGAGAGAGGGAGACAGGGTGTGAGCAGGGGAGGAGCAGAGAGACAGGGAGACAGAATCAGAAGCAGGCTCCAGGCTCCTAGTTTACAGCACAGAGCTGGACAAAGGGCTCGAACCCACAAACCTCGGGATCATGACCTGAGTCGAAAGTTGGACGCTTGACCTAGTGGGCCACCCTGGTGGCCCTTTTGTGTGTTGTGTTTGCATGTGTGAGTACGTGTTTAACTCACAGTAATAGAATTTATTACTTGTAGCAAAGTCATCATTTACAAGGAACAAACACTGGAGGCCATGAGGAGATGTATGCTGGCAGGTTGCAGCAGTGATTTCTGTTGGCACGAAGAGAAAACTTTATGCAGCTATAAATCTTTGGAAACTTGTCATTTTCTGTATTTTCTCAATGTGTCTGAAAACCGGTTGAGCTGTTTGGTTAGTCAAATGCACTTCCTCCTTCCCTCCTTCGGATTTCTTCACAAAGCCGTGTGAAGTGTGGGAGGATGTCCTGGAGTCCTGAAAAGGTCTGCACGCCTGACGACTTGCCCTGGCGGCAGACGTCCTCCTGACGTTTTTCCTCTTCATCGTGTTACACACGGATCCCTCCAGATGCCTGGGATTTCCTCAGTGGATCGCTGGGTTTCAGAGAGAGACCTGTGAGCAGCCTCTCACCTTCCGCCAGGAAGAAAGGGCGGTGCCTTATCAAAATGAATGAAATCTTCCCTTTTGCAACTAGGTGGATGGAACTGGAGGATATTATGCTAAGTGAAATTAGTCAGTCAGAGAAGCTGCCAGAGATTGCTGTCTGGGTGGCAGCTGCGTTGCTCCTGACTCCTTCCTGCTGATATATTTCCTTTGCCCTAGAAGGAAGGCAGCCTGCTTTCCACCCGGCCTTTTGTCCACAGGCAAACCTCTTGTGCTCAATGCTTTCCAACGCACTGGGGTACCTGCTTCCTGTTGCCAGTGTACGTTTGCCAGGGAAGCCCATGAGGCACTAATTTTCCAAGCTGTCCCACATCCAGGGACCCTGCTTTAAAGGAGTTGACAATGAAAAATCAGAAGGGAGGCTTCCAGACTGCTTCCACCAAAGCTCCACAGGGAGGAACTGGTCAATAAATAACAATGATGATTATGATGATAATCATAATCAAAATAAGAATAAGAAGTGAGAAGAAACACACTGGGGACATAAGTTGTTCAGCTCAGATGAAAATGGAATTAAAATGGGACTGCGGACATGAGCACTATTTTCCAGGCAAGCTAGGTGTCCTGAGAGTAAGAAGGAAACGTCTGTGGGGTTGGCATGAAAGGAAGCACCGATCACAAGCGCACTGCATCCTGAGCTACGTAGGGCAGGAAGGCTTCTGGCTCTGGCCTTCCACTTACAACCAGTGGCAAGAGGCCCTCGCGATCTATCTCAGTGTTGGCTTCTCTGTGCTGGCTGGCAGCCATGTCTGTGGAATTGGGCTCTGGTCCCCGAGTCTTTGAATGGACTGTCTGCCCTGACCACCTGGGGAAGAACAATGCTCATGCTCCAACACTGGACTTCTCATCATGTGGTTACCTCACAGCGGCCTGTGGAACAGGGTCACCAACAGCCCTCAGGCTAACAAGCACACAGGTCTCAGTAAGGGAGGGCAATGTGTCCTTGGGAATCGCCATGTGTTAGCTGCTTGTGAATGCTGGGCACTCTCTGAGTAACAGTTACACGGTTCCTGACTCTGACCTCTGATCTCCAACTCCCCTTGCACACAAGTGAAGATGGCTCCCTCCCAAAAACACTTGCCCCATCCCAGAAGACTTTTTGCCTTCTCTTGCCAAGAGAGGTGTCACAGGTGAGCCCATGGAGAACCCACTGTCCATGTTCCCCTGGATCTAGGGCAATGTAGCAGGACTCCACAATTAAAATCAGAGAGACATAGTTCCAGGCTAGGAAACTCAGTCCCTCACTGGAAAACCTGTTTAGAAAGAGATCAAGGGAATCAGAAGGGATACAGTTGGGTCCCAACTCTCTGTCCCAGATGATAATGAAACAAATCTGTGAAGGAAGTGACCAGCACAATTCCCCAGGGAAGCTTCGTGTCCTATGACTATGGAAAACCTGTGGGTTCTAGAGAAATAGAACCTATTTTAGTTACACCTGGGAGCCTGAATGTAGCAAAAGAAACCCAACATCTGACCTCAAACAGTGTAGGGGGGTTGGGGCACTTGCCAGCTTTGCAGCTTTTCCTGTCCGTGGGTAAAAGCAGTGGTGACCTGGAGGGCAGAGTCTCCACACGAGCTGATGCCCAAGTGTGTAGGACTGGGTTCTGATTCTGTTTAGTTCTTTTTGAGTCGTTTCTTTGACGATCACCTGCTGGCGCAACGACTGGGCATGCAGGATCCCTGAAAGTCTCCAAGAGCAGGATGTTGAGGCAGTCTGTGGCGGGGGCAAAGAGCACAGTAAGAGTCACTGCACAAACAAGAGACTTCAACGCCCAACGGTTTGAGGAGGACAACATGTTTTCGTTGATATCAGAAATTAGTTGTTCGGGGGGTTGAAAACAACCTTCATGTGTGCTCACTGGGAGTTAATCGGCCCTATCTGCATTGAGAAAGAGTGAAAGCATGTCATTGGCAGCAACGTGGATGCAATGGGAAGGTTGTATGTTGAGCGACATGTCAGTCAGAGAAGGATACATATCATATGTTTTCACTCACATGTGCTTCTTGAGAAGCATAAGAGAAGACCGAGGGGAAGGGAAGGGGAAAAAGTAGTTACAAACAGAGAGGGATGGAGGCAAACCATAAGAGACCCTTAAATACAGAGAACAAATGGAGGGTGGATGGGTGGTGGGGGAGAGGGAAAATGGGTGATGGGCATTGAGGAGGGCACGTGTTGGGATGAGCACTGGGTGTTGTATGGAAGCTAATTTATCAGTAAAGTATGAAAAAAAAGACTAGCTAGCCCTATCTGATTATTTTTTTTCCTTCTGACTGGCCCTAAAGGCCACATCTCTATCAACTTTTACCACAGCAGTGAGGCCAACTGTCTCCCAATATCACCTGCCACTACCCACAAGCAAGCCTCTTGTGCTTCACACATTCATGTCCCCAGTACCTCCTGTTCCCAAGATACACCTGGCAGACACCAGAAGAGCATCAGTTCCTCAAGCGATTCCAAATTGATGGGAACTTGGCAAGACTCCACCAATAAAATTGGAGACAAAGGCTGCCCGACTCCAGCACGAATGTCTCCCAATGAACACACAGTGAGGATAAGTGTAAGAAAATTGAAAAGATACACTGAGGGCTAAGGTTCTTCATCTCAGGTGAAAACAGAAAGAAGCTGGAGCTGATGTTACCAGCACAACTCCCTGGGCAAGTGTGGGTTCCAAGGAGTGAAAAAGACCTGTGGCCTGAAGAGAAATGGAACACCCACTAGCTGTACCAGGGAGTCCCGTGAGCAGCGTCATGCACCCCAACGTCAATATGGTCAGCAAAGTGTCAAGCTCTGGCCAGGCTTCAAGCCATTCCCATCTGTGGATAGAGAGGCCCTTGTGACTCACAAGGTAGGCTCTTGCTCCTGGCAAGTCTTCAGATTCAGGCTCTGGTATTTTAGTCTTGGAGTGTTGTGCCCCAACCTTCTCAGTGAACCGACTTTACACGCACGACCCCTGTCTCAGGGGGTAGGTAGCTCAGGCTTTCCCGAAAGGGGTGGGTAGACAGCAGGGCAATGGTCCCATGGCAACAGAAACCAGCCAGACACAGAGTTCTTGCTGGCAGGAGGTCAACCTTTCCTTTTCGATATCAGAAATTAAGTGCTATGTGATGACACACGGTGTGAGTGCAGGCTCCCCGGGAAGGACTGGGCACTGTCTGACTGACAGCCCCGTAGCTCCTCAACATGGCCCTAGGCCCTTGATCCAGAAAGGAGATCGGATCCTTCCGAACCTCCTCTGCCCCTGTGCACAAAGCAAGCCTCTTGGGCTGAACGGTTCCGACCCCCGATGACATCTTTGGCCAAGGTAGGTCTTGCAGAGGAGGCCCATGGATTCCTATTGCCCAGGCCATCCTAGATGCCTGGCAACTGGTCACAACTCCATGATTACCGTCAGAAAATGCTCCTAGATTATGTCTGTGAATGTCCCATAATGATATCCTCATTAATGAAAGAGCAAGGGAATCTGAAGGGATGCACTGAAGGCCAGATGTCTTTCTCACCGAAGAAAATGGTATAAAGCTTCCAATGAAGTCACTAGCACTTTTTCCTGGGCCAGGTTGGTGTCAGCACTAACCTCAGTGGGCCAGGCCTCAGGGGAACCCCCAGTCGCTACACTTAGGAGCCCTGTATGTAAAAGGGCTATCACTTTCTTATATTCCTTTCCTTCAGCGATAGAGCAGTGGTGATTTGAAGGATCTTATCTGGCTCCTGGCTGACCCCCAAGTCCCTGGAGATGGTCTCTGATCTTTATTTATGGAGATTCTTGTTTCTCCCTCCTTAGGCAAGGTATGCACTTTGCTTGGACAAACCATTAGCATCTCAGAACTCAGGAAGCACAGGCATTCCAGGAGGTTGGGAGAGAGCAGGAAGTAACCATCTGAGCCAACACAATCCTGCCTGGCCCTGACTTCTTAGGCATGCAAGGACAACCTTTCTTCCCCAACATGGCAAAAGAATTGCTGTGGGGTAGCACACCACCGAGTGGGAGCTCGCCTAGAGCTTCTTGTCACTGTCTGAGGACAGACCAGTTGCTCCTGAATCTGGCCCCTGATCCCAGTCTCTTCTTGACCCTGAAGTGAGGTGGGCGCTTTCCAGCACCACCTGCTTTGAATTGCATTAGCGTCTTATATTCTCTATTCTCTTTAACATCTAACCTGATTGCTTTGCAGCATGACACCTGTTTCTGGACTGCATTCATCACACAGGGACACATCACTGTGTGTTTTTATGTCTCTGGCCACATAGACTTTACAATAACCTATGTTGCTAAAGTGCAAAGTCTCCCAATGGTTGAGCTGTGAGTACTTCTGTGGGATTGCCAAACAGGAAAGTGATATCTGACAGAAATATAGAAATATCTCAATTCACTTGAAAGACAGTCTGTCAGTTGTGGTTCCTGCATGGGGTCACGTTCTCCTATCCCCTAGAAATGAGGAGGTCGCATATTTAGAAACACCTGTGAGTAGAAAATGTCATAAAGAAATGTTGAATCTTCATGACAGCACATTCTTCTGTCCTATTTTCCTTCATTTATTCTAAATATCTGAGTGGCAAACATTAGATTTTATTCGACTACTGCTGAGGTAGAAGCTTAAAGAGAAACTAAGAAATATTCTTGGAATAAGTGAGTCAGTCACAATAAATCATTAGGTTTTTGTTTGTTTTGTTTTTATTTCTTTTGTTTGTTTTGAGTCCTCTTTGTAATATGTCCACAATGATGTCTCCAGTTTTGCTTTGGTTTTTAGCATCTCTTTATTTGGGGACTCTTATCATTCCATACAAATTTTAGGATCTTTTGTTCTGTGAAAGATGGTGGTGGTATTTTGATAGGCATTGCGCTAACGTGTCGATTGCTTGGGGTAGTGTAGACATTTTAACCATTTGTACTCCAAACCATGGGCATGGAGAGGTTTCCCATTTCTTTGTGCCCTCTTGCATTTCGTTCATGAGATTTCAGAGTACAGAGTTTATACCTCTCCGTTAGGGTAATTTCCATGTAACTGACAAAGTATCTTTGGTGCAACTGGCAATAGCTTAAAGCTCTCCCATCAAGTTTGCTCTAAAAATGAGAGACAAATATTCTAGGAGAAATCATGTCAGCACTTCCTGTCTATTTGAGTTCACGTTGCTATTCTAATTCCCACATATGCACTGGCACACACACACACACTGAAAGGTATGTTCGAGGGACTGGACACTGGGCAATAACAAGACAGAAAGAAGAAACAGGTGAGAGAGAGCACAGCCATGGGGCAGCAGCATCCACTGTCACAGCTGCATGCACAAAGGCCCAAATACGGGCAAGAGATTCTTAATGTTTGTAGGTTTCTGCTGCACCCAGGACCATCCTTAACCCAGCCTCCAGAGGAAAGGACTAGGGTCCTACAGTCCACCTCTCTAGGCACCTGGAATTATGATGAACTAACTCCCAGTAGTTTCACAATAGCTAAAGAAGAAAAGGCCTTGGTGTTCTCCCATAATCAGTTGTGTTGCCAGTGGGTTTCTCCTGAGTTCTGTAAAATCATAAAGTGTCAACTGGCCTTGGTTCTCGATCAATGCCTCACTGTGTTCTGAGATACTAGAGAAGGACTTGATGCTTGCTGAAGCCTTTAGAGCCTAGAGAGGTTTGGGGACTTGGGGCGGTGAGGGGTGGGGATAGGGAAGGACATGTCAGAGCCCTGTACACTGACGCCAGAGCCCAAGTCCGGTAACAGTCCGGGGTCCCCGGGCTCCTCATTGGGAAACAGGGGTTCATTTTGCTGGCCGACGGGAGGATGCCTCACGAGTCACGAGTATACACTGGGGATGGACAAAGGGGAACGACAGAAACCTGAGGTCCATAGCACAGCTTTTGGGCGTGCGGCTTATGAGCTTTACTCAGGCACCTTTGAAGGCCTGTTAGCTTAGGTTTAGGTCCGATTAGGTTAAGCTGGGGTCGGTGCTGATTCTGTTTGGTGGTCTTCATGCCTGTGGCTGCAGTGCTAGCGCCGGGCACCAGGGAACAGGCAGCCTCCTGTGTCCGTGGTGCACACTGAGACTTGCTGGAGGAACGGAACAAGGGAAAGTTCGTGCAGAGGTCATTCTGGAATCCCCCTGCCTCAGATACCATAGGAATCTCCCATGAGTAGCAGTTATCTCCACAGAGTAAGCCCATTAAATCTAGACAGAGGGCTCCACAGTCCTTCAATTTCTTCATTCAGTAACTGCTCCAAGCACGCACTTTGTGCTAGGGCATCTGGTGGGCCTAACTGAAAAGCTGGCAATGACAAAGCGGTCCCCGCCTGCCAGGTCTCCACAGTCTGGTGGGGAGATGAACGAAGGTATGAAAGACAAGATTTGTCCCAATAAAAAGGGAAGGGGTTCAAGGACTGTTAATAGTGAAAAAAACAAGTGTGCTGTGAGGACAGCCTGGGGAGTCACTGGAGGTGACATCTGCTGGGACCAGAATGACAAGAGGGAACCACCCTGCCCCTGTCTGCAATGTGTCAGGAGAAGATATTGCTGTGGCCAAAAATAGGAGATAGAATCGAGTTTGTCCAGACACATCAGAAAGGTGGATAATGTGGCTGTGGGATCCTGGGAGGGGAGAGGCAGAGAGGAGCCAGAGCATAGACCAGATGCTGGGACCTGGCAGACTATTAGCTTTCCATTCCTCTCTGACAGAATTGTCTACATATTTAGAACCTTAAAATTACAAATATTGAATAGCTCACAATTTTTGTAGGAGAGGAAGAGCATAGTTGTGTGACCCTGCCTCAAAGTAAGTCTCTATGAAGCCAGGGTTGTGGTCTCAACGGAGACTCCAAAGGGTGATACTTTCCTTCCAAGCTCACTCACACAGTGTCAGAACTCGGTTGCAACTGAGAGCCTATTTCAATCTTTCGACTTGGAAACTTGCTTCTTACTATTCTATTATGTTCTCATATAGTAGCTCTTAAAGCAAGGGTTGATTTCCCATTTCCAGGGTTAGCAGAGAGGCATAGGGAGCAAATGAGGACAGAGAGCAAAGAGAGAGAGAGAGACAAAAGGGAAGGAGAGAGACAGAGAGAGAGAAAGAGGAGTAGACAGACATAGGGATTGAACAAACACGAGACAAAGCAAGTATGAAGTAAGTGACAGAATTTCTGTCCTGAAATCTGGAAACTGAGCTCCCCTCACTAACAGCTTAGTGGTTTCACAAGGAGTGACGTTTCCTGACTGGACACAGATCACTGTCTGTGTCCCCGGGGGATGTCCAGGAGAGTGTGTTCAGCAGGCTCACCCAGAACTGAGAACAGTGGCTACATTTTGGAAATGGCAGGAAGTGGTAAACATCCAGCCTCACTCGTCATTAGAAAAGTGAACATAGGACGATGAGTTTGGTGTAATTTCTCATCCACAAAACTAGCAAAAATAACTCATCACACTCCTGAAACTAGACCCCTTGTTGTGCATTAGAGATCAGGGCACTCATTTTTCAGTAGCGAGAGGGGCCTCGACTCTCTTACTGGAGGGTGATTGTTGCCATGATTTCAGTTGCCATCACCTTTGATTCCGGTGGGGAGGGGTCTGACTCTGGAGAGCAAAGACAGTGACTAGGGATTTGCACAGACTTTCATGTAGGCATGTGTCATCTCTGCTTTTTCTCTAAGAGCCCTGAATGGGACGCCTCCTTCTCAGAGAGGATCCAATTCCTCTGGCTACAGGACCATGATACAGCATCCAGAATGATGGTGCCTGAGAGAATGTCACACACTGTTGTCAAAACCATTTAATGGACCATGACCGAGGGAGTGGGCTCTTTAGATTTCTGTTTCTAATTTTAATTTAAATTTTAGTTAGTTAACATATACGTTTCAGAAGTCGAATTCAGTGATTCATCAGTTACGTACAACACCCAGTGCTCATCACAAGTGCCCTCCTTAGTACCCACCACCCATCTAGCCCATCTCCCACCCACATCCCTCCATCAACTCTCAGTTTGTTCTTTATCATTAAAAGTCTACCTGTTTTCTAGGTCCACCTGGGTGGCTCAGTCGGTTGAGTGTCTGACGTCGGCTCAGGTCATGATGTCAATCTGTGAGTTTGAGCCCCGCGTCAGGCTCTGTGCTGACAGCTCAGAGCCTGGAGCCTGCTTCGGATTCTGTGTCTCCCTCTCTCTCTGCCCCTCCCCCACTCATGCTGTCTCTCTCTGTCTCAGAAATAAACTAAAAAAAATTTTTTTAAGTCTACCTCTCCTCTCTTCCTCACCTTCTCATATGTTAAATTCCACATACTAGTGAAATTGTATCTTTGTCTTTCTCAGATGGACTCATTTAGCTTAGCACAATACGTTCTAGTTCCATCCACATAGTTACAAATGGCAAGACTCCATGCTTTTTGATGGCTGAGTAATATTCTCATCAAGACAAAACCTTCTGCACAGTGGAGGAAACAATGAACAAAACTAAAAGCAGCCCACAGCATGGGAGAAGATATTTGCAAGACACGTATCTGATAAAGGGTTAGGATCAAAATCTAGAAACAACTTATCAAACTCAGCACCCAAAACCAAACAGCCCAGTTATGAAATGGGCAGAAGGCATGAATAGACACTTTCCCAAAGAAGACTTCCAGATGGCTAACAGACATATGGAAAGATGCTCAACATCACTGTGCATTAAGGAATGCAAAGCAAAACCATGACAAGAGACCACCTCACACCTGCTAGAATGGCTAAAATGAACCACACAAGAAAGAACCGTTGTCGGTGAGATTTGGAGAAAGGGGAACACTCTTGCACTGCTGGTCACAATACAAACTGGTGCAGCCACCCTGTTATGACTTTTTAAAGAAGCAACGTCAGCAAGCGCTCCCCCTTCTATGGCTACTTGTTGTTCCCATTTATGTGTACTATTAAGGGCGCTGGCAGCAGGTGAAGATTTTTCCCTAGGAGGAGTAGGGTAACAAAAAATAAAAACCAATGTAAATGGATATTTAAAGATACGAAGTAGGGTTTACCCAGTTGAAATGAAAATAAGAATAAAAACAGAAACAAAACAGTTTGCCCAACGAAAAAGCCAAACTCACATTGTGATTCCACTCTCTGAAAATAATGCTTAAGGTAGAAAAACAGTGTAGGCTGTGATTGCCCTTGAATGCCAGGATTCTTATTTCCTTCATCAGCCTTATTTTGTCTTTCCAAAGAACACAGAAAGCTACCGGCAAATGTAACCTGGTTGGGTTAAGCTGCTTCAAAATCTAAGGAAAGTCAATAAGGAAGAGGACCCAATGGAGGTTTCCAAAGAGAATGACTTGATTGTCACAGGAATAGAGAAGTCCTTGGAAAAACTAAAGAGGCCTAGCAGATTTCTGCCACAATGCTATAATTTGGTGAGACAAATTGCCAGATAGATACCCGATCCCCTCCAGTTTAAACCTTCGTTCCAGGAATAAATACACAGGTGAGATGATAACACATCTTTTATTCAATATAAAAACACTTTTCCAAAAGCTCTAATTCATTCCTTTCCAAGACCTTCGTGCCAATTTTCCTTTTGGAGGAAGTTTCCTTTGAAGTGCAGGTCTCTGCTCTCAATGACCCATGCTGTCTCCCTTCCCTACTAACCACATGGACCCCCTTTTCACCTCTGTCTTCCACATTGGCAGTGATCTCCACATGGGCACAGATCACATTTTGTCCCGGTCACTAATGAAGATATAGTGCTGGACACAGAGGAAGGATGGGTGGCCTTTAAAGGAATTCATACAAAATGAACCTGTTATTTGACTTGCGTCACGAGCGTCAAAACTACAGGCCCAGGATGGCATGCACGGAGTACTTCCCACTACCTTCCGTTGTTAAGCTGCCTTTGTCTCTCTTTAAAACACTGTCATCCTCATTCTTCTTCAATACCTGCACAACTACTGCTAACTATTTCTGCACGGGAAAGAGAGGAGTCTCGATGCAATGTGACTTAGAGGACACTGTAACTTCTTCTAAGGTAGTTCTTTTTTTCAAATTGTTTTTCATGTTCATTCATCTTTGAGAGACAGAGAAAGACACAGCATGAGTAGGGAAGGGGCAGAGAGAGAGGGAGACACAGGCTCTGAGCTATCAGCACAAGGCCCGACAAAGGGCTCGAACTCACAGACAGCGAGATCATGATCTGAGCCCAAGTCGGACACTCAACTCACTGAGCCACCCACGTGCCCCCCCCAACGTAGTTCAGAACCCACAGCAGTCCTGGCAAGGGTGCCATAACTACAATCTCATGCAATTCACCTACTAAACGACTGGACAGGTACTCATTTCATTTTGTTTCTTTTTCAAGTTGCATTTTTTGTAGTCTCTTTGATTTCAAAAGGTTAATACAAAGAGTTAAGTAGTTTCAGGGTCCAAAAATTACCCAGTGTGCATTTTTGCAGGTACACATTTCAATCTCCTTCACGTGGTGCAAAAACTACCCCAGCAACCACCTTCCCTCTAGTACTATCAAACTATTATCATAGTTAGGGTCTGTTACTTGATACTCTACTCGCTCTCACTCTCTCACTTTGTCTCTTCCTCACGATCTCGCTCTCTTATTTCCGGTGATTCTTTACTTCTAACCCGTGAATGATTACAATATTACATGGTACTTGTATATTTCTGACTGACATAATTCACTTAGTCCAATAATCGATAGTTTCAACAAACCATTACAAGTTGAAACTGTACACTCTATCACTGGGCTGAAAAGTACATATGTTACTGGCTGACCCAGGAAGGAAACACACCTCTGTCAAACCCATAAAAAAAAAGAAGGCTGCTAATTTGGAACCAGGACGCTGAAGAAGGGGCATAAGACCAGCCTTGCCTTCCAGCCCAGCAGATTCTCAGCCCCTCCTCCCCACCAAGAGGGCAAGCGCAAACCAAAAACTGGCCATTCCCTCCTGTCTGCCCCACCTGGCTCAAAACCAAACGGAAGCCCCGAGCGTCCCCAGAGAATCTCACCAGCCCAAGCCCAATACCGTAGATGGGCCTTGTGAAATGCCAGGGGCTCTGGGGATGAGGGCTGAGAGGCAGGGCAGAGGTAGAGGACCCAGGGAGCCCAGGACTGGGGCATAGTCCATATCTGAGATCTCGCTGCGCCTCCCACCCCTCCTGGGTCCTTGTATAAACACGCCCCACCCCAAACCTCCAACATCCGAACCCCTACCGAGACCGCACCCCGCCCTCTCTTCCTCCTCCCTGCACCTGTGGGTGGTGTGTCAGGGAAATTGCAAGGCTGGGGAGTGGCCTCCAGCCATTACAGAGGGATTTGGCCTGATAAGGGGAGCGGGAAGCAGGGAGCATGCCCCTTCTGACTTGCGGTGGGGTGTGCCAGCCACGCCTGACAGGGCCGAACCAGGCCAGGCCAACTTGCTGGCCCGGGAGGGGCTGAGGGAGCAGTGGCTGGGGTGTGTTTGGCCCCAGGAGCCAAGCTCCTTAAGGAGAGAGGGACACAGGCAGAGAGGGGGGAGGGGCGGCGGACGCCAAAGGAGAGCTGAAGGAGGCCAAAGGCAAAAAGCAAAAGCCTACAGCACCCGGTATTCCCAGGCCTTCTTCCATCCAGGTGCTAATCAGGCCCGACACTGCTTAGCTTCCAGAGAAGACCGGCTCAGGCCCGTTCAGGCTGCTATGGCCGAAGAGGTGAGCAGCGGCCGCTGGGCGCTTCAAGAGCCTTCTCGACGCGTCCCAAGCCAAGCGGGTGCGGCGCTTCACCCACGCACGCGCCTGAATGCCTGCCTGCCAGCCAGCCTGCTTGCCGCCGCGGGCCCCGGGGCTGGTGGCAGAGGCTGCGCAAGAGGACCCTGGCAACCCGCTGTGGCGCAAGCCCCGCCGTTCTCCAATCCCGGGACTCTTGCAGGCTGCTCCCTGCTTGGCCCCACGCCCGCCTCCGCTTCCATCCGCAGCGCACCGCACCGCACCGCGCCTCGCAGCCCCGCACCGCACCGCACCACACCACGATGGGCTGCTCAGTGGGAGGAGGGTGGAAGTGAGCGTGGGGCATCAGGCCGCTCCTGCCTTCGGGCCCGCCCCGCCGGGTTCTCAGCGCCTCTTCCCCAGCCCTAGGGCGAGCGCAGCCAGCCAGGGGCCGTTCCCTCCCGTCTGCCCCACCTGGTGCAAACCCACCCCGGAGACCCCAGCGCCCCCAGAGACCATCACCAGCCCGAGTACGCTGCCCTAGCTGGGCCTCGTGAAATGCCACGGGCCCTGGGGATGAGGGCTCGAGGGAGCCGAGGCCTGTGATGGAGTCCGAGTCTGGGGTCTCGCTGCCCCTCCCGCCCGCCCAACCGCCGGCTCCTGGGTTCTTGTATCCACCCACCCAGCCCCCACCCTCCAGCGCCCAGGCGCCAGCTTCCGGGCCCGCCCACACCGCACCCCCCACCCTCCGTGCGGGTGCGGGTTTGGGTGGTGTGTCAGGAAAGGTGCAAAGCTGGGCTGTGGCTTCCAGTCGGTGCAGTGGGATTTGGCCAAGGCGGAAAGCGGGGAGCGTGCCCCTTGTGAAGTGCGGTGAGGTGTGCGGGGGGGGCGGGGCCCTGGAGGGGGGGGCGGGGCGGAACCAGGCCCTGCCAGGCCGCTTTGCTGGCGGGGAGGGGCTGAGGGAGCACTGGCTGGGATGTGTTTGGCCCCAGGAGCCGTGCTCCCTGGGGAGACAGGGACACAGGGAGGGAAGGGGGGGAGCGGCGGGCGCCAAAGGACAGGTCACGGAGGCCAAGGCAAAAGGCAAAAGCCTACAGCACCCTGTGTTCCCAGGCGGTCTCCCATCCAAGTACTAAGCCGGCCCGACCCTGCTTAACTTCCGAGAGAAGACGGGGTCCGGCGCGTTCAGGCTGGTATGGCCAAAGACGCCAGGGGCTGCCTCTGTGCCCTTCAAGAGCCTGCTCCACGCGTCCCAAGCCCAGCGGGTGCCGCGCTTCACCCATGCACCTGCTTGCCTGCCTGCCTGCCTGCCTGCCAGCCCCCCACCTGGCCATTCCCTCCCTTCTGCCCCAACTGGCTCAAACGCCAACCGGAGCCCCAGCGTCCCCAGACAACATCACCAGACAACATCTTCCAGCTTGGCCACGAGAGTGCACAGGGTAGCCAGGAGCTCTTTCATCTGGCTCTGCACCTTTGAAAGCCAGAAAGAGAAGCAACATGTGAGGGCCCCCACTGCTAGTCTTCCTATGTTGTTTTAAAAACAATGGATAAAAAGGAAACCCCCTCCAATCAAATCCTGGGATGATGTCTACAGCTGAACTCTGCGTATGGCCCCTAATTCTTCTTCTACGAAACTACACCCCTCCAGTGCCACACGTAACTGCTCTCTCACCTGGAAACAAAGGGATTGAGTTTGTACGCAGAGGTGTTTCATTAGTCCTTACTATACAGTGACCCTAAGATCCCCTGTGCCTCAAATAACATGATAGAAAGGTGGTAAGGTTTTTCACGGATGCTTGTGTTGACAAACGTGCTTGTTAACCGCTTTCAATTTTACATTGGAGACAAATATTCCCTGAATTAAATTACATTATGCAAGTTGTACTAGCCAATCGATACACACAGCATTTCCAGCAACCACGGCTTTTTCACCAAACAGACCCGTCTTCTTACAAGAATTCAAGGAGCTTAAAAGGAAACTCCAGTCACACAAACACGCAATGTATGCCTGATAACGCACAGCATGTGCACAAGTCGAGAACCGCCGTGGTTAGGCACATCGTTTCATCCTCCGTTTTGTCCTTCTCCAATATGGAGTTGAGGACCTTGAGCACCTCTGCCTCACTGGACACGCCGGCCGGAGTCTTCGCCTGTCGCCCGATGATGGTTTTTTGAAGAGCTCTCTCGTGCCTGGAGACGAGGAACTCCAAATGTTCCAGCAGCAGCTGGCGGGAGAGGCAAAAGGAACACCGTGTTTCAAGAACACCTTCAATTCCGGGCCTCAAGTTCACCAAATGCAAAACCAAGTCTGAATCCCTTCAATTCAGTTCCCAGGTAGGGAGCCACCCCCTCGAATGTGTTAAAATGGCCTTACTCCTCCTCACGGATCAAACAAGGTTTGAGAGCAATAGGTCCCAGCCAAATCCATGGGGACACGGAGTGAATGGTGTCCTGTGTTTAAAGACACTGGCAGTGCACCTAACTTGGATAGTTGCCACCTTGCTGTATGCTGTATGCAATTTGATACTGAAAGTAGACCTTTTGCCCCTGGAACCATGCTGGGAAAATTCTGTCCCTTAGATGTTGCTGATGTGTTTTCTTTCACATCCTTATACTTTGTGTAATGAAAACACTAAGATTCGTGGTAGTGCCTTCTGGTTCTCCCACCCCACTGCTCCCCGAAATGGGTATTTTTGCAAGTTGAGAGGTAACAAAAAGTGTGGGTTGGCTGCTTTCTGCGTGGAGCCTGCTTTGGGTCCTCTTGCTCCTTTCTCTCTGCCCCTTTCTCCTCATACACACTCGTTCTCTCTCTCTCTCTCTCAAACTCTAAAAACAGGGGCGACTGGGTGGCTCAGTCAGTGAAGCATCTGAGTCTTGGTTTCGGCACAGGTCGTGTTCTCACACTTGGTGAATGTGAGCCTTGCATTGGGCTCAGTGCTGACAGTGGGGAGTTTGCTTAGGATTCTGTCTCCCCCTAACTCTCTGCCCCTGCTCCGCTCTTGCTGTTTCTGTCTCTTTCAAAAATAAAAAAAAACAAAAACTATAAAAAACAAATAAACAAACCAATTAGCTATTGAGAAACCAATAGTTTCACAGAGATGAGGAGTTTGGTTTCTTTCCTTTTTGCTATTTGACACTGATAGTCTTCAGAAATATTTTTGACATCATAACACGCTGGCTGCAGCCTGGGAATAGAGCCTGTATATGGTGTTCTGGGGGTAGCCGGATATCTCACTGCAATCCAGGGCCCTGTGCTCTGGGGGAATGTTTCAGTTATTTATTTGAAAAGACACAAAACGTTGCATTCTCCTTCTACAAAACCAGGACTGGACTGATTTCCTCCCACACCACCACTTAAGACTGTCGTCATTGCCATAAGAACGAACACATGCTCGTGAGGAGAACAGGGCAAGGGCAAGGGTGCTGTGGGACTGTCCCAGCGTGTGGCACTGTCTGCAGCTTAAAGACTATTTGGAAAACGAAAAGGTAGTATCTTCTATGGCAGGAAGGTGATTTCACATAGACAGTGGAGCAGGCCCAGGCAGCCCAGGACTCTGCTGACTTGTGCCCGGTCAGGGTGCTGGCACAAGTGTGGCCCTGTCTCCCTTTACCCCCTGGGGCTGCCTTCTGGGCAGGGGGCCCGATGGCTGTCAGGAATGTGGGTAAATACCTGTAAACAAAATTGCAGAGCGAGGTCTGCCCTTTAAAGGGCTGGTAAGTTTAGTATACACTTTTGTTTTTTAATTTCCAATCAGTCTTGATTTCTGGATGATGACAAAACTTTAGGAAGGCACCTTCTTGGAGAAAACAATGTAGACCAAAGGACATTTGCGACTTAGCTGCTGGGTCAGCAGAGACTCTCCCTGCAGACTTCTGGGTCACTTCCTCTCTGTCCTCTATGCAGCCAAAGAAGATGCAGCTGGTCGTCAGTCCGTGACATGCTGACCTGCCCCAGCCCCTCGGCGATGGCGCCGAGGGAGGCTCTTTGACTGGAATGTGAACAATGGTGGAGAATGGCCGACTTCGCATGTAACCAGGCTGTGGCCCGCTCAGGCTTCAATGATCTAAGATGACTCCTAACTTCTGCTTATCTGCTTGAATATTAGTGTGCTCTTCCACCTACTACAGCTAGGCATCGTGGGTGTCCTCAGTGCGTGGGCTCTATCAGAGCCTAGTCCTGGGGGCCTGGGCAGCTTGCCTGGAGTGACCCGCAGAACCTGGGAGCTGAGGCCGCGGCAAGCCTGGGCGGGGGGGACCTGGGCACGTCCTCCCCCCACCCCTGCCCCACGCACACCCTGAGCTCCCTGGCACCACAACTCTCAGAAGACCAATCAGGAAGCACTGGGCTCCCACCGCGGGGCAGGGTGCTGGGTGTGCACCCAGAAGGAAGGCGCGAGACCCTGGAAAGAACATAGTGCGACTCTAATAAAGGTCGTAGTGTTCTTACGGAAATCAACTTTTTACATGTGTTTGTGAACAAGTTTAAAGAGTGGACCTCATTCTCCTTTTGTAGCTTTTCTTTAAATTTTTTATGTTTGTTTATTATTGAGAGACAGAGACAGAGCATGAGCACGGGAGGGGCAGAGACAGGAGAAGACACAGATTCCGAAGCAGCCCTCACGAGGCCACCTCAGGAGGCTCTGGCACAAGATCCCTCATAGCTCAGGCGACTCTGGGATGGTTCCTTCCCTCCCCGCCACAGAGAGCTTATGGCCATTGGGTCAAGGGATGGACGCCCTGACCCGTGGGCCTTGTGTGGAGGGCACAGCTGACAATCGCTGGGATTTCCTCTTCCTGTACTGTCTCTCCCGCCAGGGCCCATCGTTTACTGCTGTGAAGGATACATAGTTTCTTTCTGTGGAGTAAGACTTCCCTTCTCCTTTCTGTCAGGGCATAGTTAGGTCATTCTGTGTCTTCCTGTTCAGAACCTTTGCTGGCTGATCTTTAGTTTCTGCACTTCCTAGTCCTTAGTGTTAAGTGTGAGGTTTGGAACAACAAAGTGCTTCCCTGCGTTTTACGTCTAGGATTCTGTTTTTTCCCCACCAAAGCTGGGCAAGCCTTCGGCATCTGAGAGTTTCTGGAAACAGACCAATTCCCCACAGGTACATTAGGTTGCACACGGTTTATTAAAACTTGATTTGGTGAATCCCATTATGCTTAAAAAAGAAATGTCAGTTGAGAAACAGACCAAGCACCGAGCAGATGTCCGAGGGGTGTGGCCTCTCTGAGAACACGCGTTAGCCATCCTTGGCTGTGCTCGCCCCATACTGAATGTTCCGGGGCTTGCAGGCCTTTCCACAGACCCGCCAGGTCCCACCGAATACCCTTGACTCTCCTACCGCTACACGCTCCTCCTTGAGGCCACTCTACCCTCCTCACTGCGGCCCTTAAGGTCCTTTCTTGTGTGTCACGTCGAGTGTTCTGAATGTAATTGTGACTTCACACTTTCCTCCTCGCCTTTTGCTGGCCGAGTCCAGCCACCTCCCAGGTGGGTGCTCCACGGTACCGGGAGGGGTCTGTCCCCATGGCCTCTGCAGAGGGGCAGCAGGCGCACACTGGACAGCAGGCAAAGCATGTGGCCACCCTTCAGGGCCCGTGTGCCTACGAGGTCTGGAGCGGCGTGCCTCACGTCCACACTGGGCCCACAGGGCACCTTCCCGCTAGAGGCTGTTTCCCCTTCAGTCCCCGGACTTGTCCGTTGGTTCCTCTTTCCGTCTGCCTCAATCTAGTCTCCTCAGAACTCATAATAAGGATCATGACCGGCACACTGTCAGTTGTACTTCAGTTGAAATGCCGTTATTTCTGTTACTGCTCACAATTCCGTAGGAACCCTCGGGCTTTTGGTTCCCTGGGAATGCAAATTTGTAGAAACTGTTTAACAGCGGTCTGATTTGAATGTCCCTATGTTTGAAGGGTATAAAAGTGTTTTACAATAACTTGGATAGTTGCCACCTTGCTGTATGCAATTTGATACTGAAAGTAGACCTTTTGCCCCTGGAACCATGCTGGGAAAATTCTGTCCCTTAGATGTTGCTGATGTGTTTTCTTTCACATCCTTATACTTTGTGTAATGAAAACACTAAGATTCGTGGTAGTGCCTTCTGGTTCTCCCACCCCACTGCTCCCCGAAATGGGTATTTTTGCAAGTTGAGAGGTAACAAAAAGTGTGGGTTGGCTGCTTTCTGCGTGGAGCCTGCTTTGGGTCCTCTTGCTCCTTTCTCTCTGCCCCTTTCTCCTCATACACACTCGTTCTCTCTCTCTCTCTCTCAAACTCTAAAAACAGGGGCGACTGGGTGGCTCAGTCAGTGAAGCATCTGAGTCTTGGTTTCGGCACAGGTCGTGTTCTCACACTTGGTGAATGTGAGCCTTGCATTGGGCTCAGTGCTGACAGTGGGGAGTTTGCTTAGGATTCTGTCTCCCCCTAACTCTCTGCCCCTGCTCCGCTCTTGCTGTTTCTGTCTCTTTCAAAAATAAAAAAAAACAAAAACTATAAAAAACAAATAAACAAACCAATTAGCTATTGAGAAACCAATAGTTTCACAGAGATGAGGAGTTTGGTTTCTTTCCTTTTTGCTATTTGACACTGATAGTCTTCAGAGATATTTTTGACATCATATCACGCTGGCTGCAGCCTGGGAATAGAGCCTGTAAATGGTGTTTTGGGGGTAGCCGGATATCTCACTGCAATCCAGGGCCCTGTGCTCGGGGGAATGTTTCAGTTATTTATTTGAAAAGACACAAAACGTTGCATTCTCCTTCTACAAAACCAGGACTGGACTGATTTCCTCCCACACCACCACTTAAGACTGTCGTCATTGCCATAAGAACGAGCACATGCTTGTGAGGAGAACAGGGCAAGGGCAAGGGCAAGGGTGTCCCGGCCGGCCGGTACCCGGGAGTGGGGAACGTGTCCCTTTATAGGGCCCGGGGGTGTGCGGGTCCGGGGAGGGGGGGGAGGGGGGGGGCGGGCGGGGCGGGGCCAGGACAGGCATGGCCGCCTTGCTGGCCCCGGAAGGCCTGAGGGAGCAGTGGCTGGGGTGGGTTTGGCCCCAGCAGCACAGCTCCCTGCGGAGACAGGGATCCAGGCAAGGAGGGGGGAGCTGCGGCAGGTGCCAAAGGGGAGGTGAAGGAGGCCCCAGGCTTAAAAGGCAAAAGGCGACAGCACCCGGGATTCCCAGGCCGGCTCCCCTCCAAGTGCTAACACAGCCCGACCCTGCTTAGCTTCCCAGAAAAGACTGGGTCCGGCGCGTTCTGGCAGGAATGGCCAACAGGCCAGTGGCTGCTTCTGGGCGCTTCAAAAGCCTTCTCCACGCGTCTCAAGCCAAGCGGGTGCCGCGCTTCACCCAGGCACGCGCCTGCCTGCTTGCCTGCCTGCCAGCCTGCCTGCCTGCCTGCCTGCTTGCCTGCCGCCGCCCTCCGCCGCGGGCCAAGGCCCCGGGTCCGGGGTTGCAGAGGCCCTGCAAGAGCACCCTGGCAACACTGTCTGGCGCAAGCCCCGGCGTTCTCCAATCCCGGGACTCTTAAAGGCTGCTCCAGGCTTGGCCCCACGCCCACCTCGGCTTCCATCCCGCACAGCAAGGCACCTCGCAGTTCGGCACCACACCACATTGGGCTGCTCCCTGGGAAGAGGGTGGAAGCGAGCGAGGGCCATCAGGCCGCTCCTGCCTTCCGGGCCCGCCCCGCCGGTTCTCAGCGCCTCTTCCCCAGCCCTAGGGCAAGCGCAGCCAGCCACCAGGCCTTTCCCTCCCGTCTGCCCCACCTGGTGCAAACCCACCGCGGAGCCCCCAGCGCCCCCAGACAACATCACCAGCCCGAGTCCGCGGCCCTAGCTGGGCCTCGTGAAATGCCAGGGCCCTGGGGATGAGGGCTGGAGGTAGGGAAGAGGTCCAGGACCCAGGGAGCCAAGGCCTGTGGCGGATGCTGAGTCTGGGGTGGCGCTGCCCCTCCCGCCCGCTCCTGGGTTCTTGTATCCACCCACCCAGCCCCCACCCTCCAGCCCCCAGGAGCCAGCCTCCGGTTCCGCCGACACCGCCCCCCACCTCGGAGCGGGTGCGGGTTTGGGTGGTGTGTCAGGAAAGGTGCAAATCTGGGCTGTGCCTTCCAGTCGCTGCAGTGGGATTTGGCCGGGTTCCGGGAGTGGGGAGCGTGCCCCTTTGAAGTGCCCTGGGGGGGCGCCTGGGTGGCGCAGTCGGTTAAGTGTCTGACTTCAGCCAGGTCACGATCTCGCGGTCTGTGAGTCCGAGCCCCGCGTCAGGCTCTGGGCTGATGGCTCGGAGCCTGGAGCCTGTTTCCGATTCTGTGTCTCCCTCTCTCTCCGCCCCACCCCTGTTCATGCTCTGTCTCTGTCTGTCCCAAAAATAAATAAACGTTGAAAAAAAATTAAAAAAAAAATGAAATGCCCTGGGGTGTGCGCGCAAGGCGGGGGGGGTGGGGGGGCGAGGCGGGGCGGGGCCGGCACAGGCAAGGCCGCCTTGCTGGCCCGGGAGGGCCTGAGGAAGCAGAGGCTGGGGTGTGTTTGGCCCCAGCAGCGCCGCTCCCTGGGGAGACAGGGATGCAGGCAGGGAAGGGGCAGGGGCAGAGGGCGCCAAAGGGGAGGCGAAGGAGGCCGCAGGCTTAAAACGCAAAAGGCACCTGGTATTCCCAGGCCGGCTCCCCTCCAAGTGCTAACCTGGCCCGACCCTGCTTAGCTTCCCAGAAAAGACGGGGTCGGGTGGTTTCTGGCTGGTATGGCCGAACAGGCCAGTGGCTGCTTCTGGGTGCTTCAAAAGCCTGCTCCACCCGTCCCAAGCCAAGCAGGTGCAGCGCTTCACCCAGGCACGCGGCTGCCTGCTTGCCTGCCTGCCAGCCTGCCTGCCTGCCTCCCTGCTTGCCTGCCTGCCATCCTGCCTGCTTGCCTGCCGCCGCCCTCTGCCGCGGGCCAAGGCCCCGGGTCCGGGGCAGGTGTCAGAGGCCCTGCAAGAGGACCCTGGCAACACTGTCTGGCGCAAGCCCCGGCGTTCTCCAATCCCGGGACTCTTGAAGGCTGCTGCAGGCTTGGCCCCACGTCCACCTCGGCTTCCATCCCTCACGGCAAGGCACCTCGCAGTTCGGCACCACACCACATTGGGCTGCTCCCTGGGAAGAGGGTGGAAGGGAGCGAGGGCCCTCAGGCCGCTCCTGCCTTCCGGGCCCGCCCCGCCGGGTTCTCAGCGCCTCTTCCCCAGCCCTAGGGCGAGCGCAGCCAGCCACCAGGCCTTCCCTCCCGTCTGCCCCACCTGGTGCAAACCCACCGCGGAGCCCCCAGCGCCCCCAGACAACATCACCAGCCCGAGTACGCGGCCCTAGCTGGGCCTCGAGAAATGCCAGGGCCCTGGGGATGAGGGCTGGAGGTAGGGAAGAGGTCCAGGACCCAGGGAGCCCAGGCCTGTGGCGGATGCTGAGTCTGGGGTCGCGCTGCCCCTCCCGCCCGCTCCTGGGTTCCTGTATCCACCCACCCAGCCCCCACCCTCAAGCTCCTAGGCGCCAGCCTCCGGTTCCACCCACACCGCACCCCCCCTCGGAGTGGGTGCGGGTTTGGGTGGTGTGTCAGGAAAGGTGCAAAGCTGGGGGGTGCCTTCCAGGGGCTGCAGTGGGATTTGGCCGGGTTCCGGGAGTGGGGAGCGTGCCCCTTTGAAGTGTCCTGGGGGGGCGCCTGGGTGGCGCAGTCTGTAAAGTGTGTGACTTCAGCCAGGTCACGATCTCGCGGTCTGTGAGTTCGAGCCCCGCGTCAGGCTCTGGGCTGATGGCTCGGAGCCTGGAGCCTGTTTCCGATTCTGTGTCTCCCTCTCTCTCCGCCCCACCCCTGTTCATGCTCTGTCTCTGTCTGTCCCAAAAATAAATAAACGTTGAAAAAAAAATTAAAAACAAAAAATGAAGTGCCCTGGGGTGTGCGCGCAAGGGGCGGGGTGGGGGGGCGAGGCGGGGCGGGGCCGGCACAGGCAAGGCCGCCTTGCTGGCCCGGGAGGGCCTGAGGGAGCAGAGGCTGGGGTGTGTTTGGCCCCAGCAGCGCTGCTCCCTGGGGAGACAGGGACACAGGCAGGGAGGGGGCAGGGGCGGAGGGCTCCAAAGGGGAGGCGAAGGAGGCCGCAGGCTTAAAACGCAAAAGGCACCTGGTATTCCCAGGCCGGCTCCCCTCCAAGTGCTAACCTGGCCTGACCCTGCTTAGCTTCCCAGAAAAGACGGGTCGGGTGGTTTCTGGCTGGTATGGCCGAACAGGCCAGTGGCTGCTTCTGGGCGCTTCAAAAGCCTGCTCCACCCGTCCCAAGCCAAGCAGGTGCAGCGCTTCACCCAGGCACGCGGCTGCCTGCTTGCCTGCCTGCCAGCCTGCCTGCCTGCCTCCCTGCTTGCCTGCCTGCCAGCCTGCCTGCCTCCCTGCTTGCCTGCCTGCCATCCTGCCTGCATGCCTGCCTGCTTGCCTGCCGCCGCCCTCCGCCGCGGGCCAAGGCCCCGGGTCCGGGGCGGGTGGCAGAGGCCCTGCAAGTGCACCCTGGCAACACTGTCTGGCGCAAGCCCCGGCGTTCTCCAATCCCGGGACTCTTGAAGGCTGCTCCAGGCTTGGCCCCACGCCCACCTCGGCTTCCATCCCGCACAGCAAGGCACCTCGCAGTTCGGCACCACACCACATTGGGCTGCTCCCTGGGAAGAGGGTGGAAGCGAGCGAGGGCCATCAGGCAGCCCCTGCCTTCCGGGCCCGCCCCGCCGGGTTCTCAGCGCCTCTTCCCCAGCCCTAGGGCGAGCGCAGCCAGCCACCAGGCCTTCCCTCCCGTCTGCCCCACCTGGTGCAAACCCCCCGCGGAGCCCCCAGCGCCCCCAGACAACAAACCAGCCCGAGTCCGCGGCCCTAGCTTGGCAAGGCTAGGCAATGGACAGTCCCTCCAGGCTCGGGCTTCCTCATCTCTAAGCCACACCTGCTGGCACCTCTTCCTTGGGCGCAGGCAACAGAAAGCACGACCACCACACCTAACACCCAGCAACGGCCATCAGTTGGAAAAGACCCTGGCCACCCCACAAGAAGGGATCGGCACCCAAGTATTTTTCAAGCAAAACAGGTTAAAAGTTTCCTTGGAATTGTCTCAGTTATAACAGAATCTTATCTCAACACCTGTCCTTCGAAACTACCATGCAGTCCTAACAGCAATGACGTGCTTCTCTAAGTAGGTGAGGTCGAATTCTCAGCCCAAGAGGCTAGCGTCTGTTTGTGCTCGCTTGTGTGCGAGCACACATGGCAGGATGGGGTCGGCCAACACGAGCCGTCATGCTGGCATCAGAACCTTCATTCCGCGGAAACTGATGTTTTATTCTCTGACCCTGAGGGCCAAGCACACGAGTTTCTGGTGTAGGTTAAGGGTGAGTGTTTTGAGGTTTCTGGTGAAAACAAAACCCTCCCAAGTTGGGGAGGCTGCTGCCTGCTCTGTCACCTGGGTGTTTCATGTTGACGTCCGACCAGCTCCCGCAGGGAAAAATCTCAGGGGATTCAAGGGACACGGGCCTCCCTTTCGTCAAGGCTCGATGACGCTATTCCTCTTCTTAGGAACATCTACCCCGACCTGTGCCTTTACATCTGAAGTAGAAATTCAGGATGTGGGGACAAAGGTCAGGCCCGTGACCTGATTTCAGGACCTCGGTGTCATGTCCTAACGAAGGAGACCCCTCCTCTAGGCTGCCCTACCCCCGGCCAGTACATCCGCTTTGGCCAAGGGACACCCACGAGGTCCCGCGTCAACTGTGAGTAGCTGCTAATGAGCTGGTGGGCACGGTGGGCTGTGCGGGTGCCTCCACCCCTAGGCGGCACTGCCTACGGGGCCCCAGCGTCCAGAGAACATTGTCCATATGCTAGGAGTGTTCACTAGCATCCAACTCGCACAAGAGTGCACTGTACCCCTGATGGGATCGAGGAGGGGCCTGGCGTCCACGTGGGGAGAAGTGGGAAACAAGGGACTACTCCCTACCCCCACACCCCCAGCCTGCGCCTCATCCTCAACCACTGCCAGGTGCGCGGCTGCTCCGCCCGGACACGTACCCGCTGCAGTTCTTGGTTCTTTTCCTCCAGCTGGGCCTCCATCTGGTGCAGACTTTCCTCGATGTTGCCATGCCTCTGCTCGGCCTGTGGGCGACAGTGGGGTCAGAAGAGCTGGCTGCCCCACACCACACGCTGGGCCTATGCACGACAGGCTGTGAGCGGCCTTCCGCCTGCTCACAGTCCCTACCGGCTTCATGCGTCCCAGTGGGAGGCAGTGGGCTTCCATGCTGGTGACCGGGGGTAGGCAATGGTCTCGTCCCCACCCCGGGTCCCGGATCCTTGGACGGTGCCTCGTCCCCTGGGAGACACCCCTGTCCACTCAGCACGGACAGGAGGAAGCAGCAAGCGGAAAGAGCAAACAGGCGTGCTGCCTTCCTAACCTGGGAAGTTACTTCCAACAATTTAGCTTCCTCAGCAGCACAGTGTCCAAAGACAAAGGGTCGGGCTACACGGCTGACCAGGGACAGGAGAGAGGACAGGTGAGAAAAGAAACGGAGACTTGACATGCAGATCACAAAGGAGGAGAGACTCTGTTGGAGCCTGGGCCTGTGGGCGCCCAATGCCGCCTGCCCGACTTGATGGCAGCCTTGAGGGTCATTATCCCGTGACGAACCCACCCCCCTTCCCACTGGGACCCTCACTGCACTGGAACCGGTGACACAGAAGCACCGACAGGCTCCCTGCTACAGGTTCCCTCAGCCCCGGTTCCGGAAGGACGGACTGGCTGCCCAGTCATGTGCTCCCTCGTTCTGTGTGCATCACTCGATCCCAGCACCGACCACATCATGTGTGGAAACTACCTCTTCAACTGCTGCCTTCCTCTGTGGGTGGTGCGGGCTGTGAGAGCTGGGAGGGCAGGGACTGTGTCTGGCACGTTCCTCGACTCTATATGTGGAACCTCCGAGTGAATTCCTTAAAGATTTATTTCTTACAACGGTGTCTGGGTGGCTCAGTCAGTCGGGTTCTGACTCTTGGCTTCAGCTCAGGTCACGAACTCAAGGTTTGGGCGTTCGAGCCCTGTGTCAGGCTCTGTGCCGATAGCATGGAGCCTACTTGGCATTCTATCTCCTTCTTTCTGCCCCTCCCCTGCTCATGTATGTGCCAAGGCTCGCTCTCTCTCTCTCTCTGTCTCAAAATAAATGAACATTTAAGAATTTTTTAAATAAAAAAAAAACGATTGTGTTTAAAAGAGGATAAGATTTTCTCATTTCTCGGAAAAATTCTACGCTTTTTTGCTTTTTCTTTTTTCCTTCGGGAAGCTCTACACCCAACGGGGAGCTCAGACTCATGACCCTGAGACCAAGAGTCCCAAGCTCCACTGACTGAGCCAGCCAGGCACCCCTGTCCTTCTCTTGCCCAAGGCTACTATCTTGAGCTCTGAGTCGCTGACTTAACTCTGAAAAGCAGTGAGTCTTAGATGCAGCCAACGGCAAACAGCACACGTCGGACAAAACCGGAGGGAACAAAACTGGGGATGATGCCTGCCGTTTGAAAAGCATTCCAATCTCAGACAAAGTAGCCCCGAAAACAGATCTCAGCTGGTTCGCGGACTTTGGCACGCCGACGTTACCGGTGAGAAATGAGATACGAGAACGGACCGCCTTGAAAATGACATTCCCACCATGGGACCCAGAAGGAAACGGGGGCCCCACCTTGCAGAGGGTGGCCACCCTCTGGGCCGGCTCGGCTTCCACCTCGGGCAGCGACTTGGCCTTCCTCGGGGTCTGCTGCAGCTTCCGCTCCGCCACCTCCAGGCGCTCTTGCAACTGGCGGTTTTGATCCGCAGTCTAGGAAATGAAGGCAAAGCATCAAAGTGTAGCAAGTCTTCTCTCCCCTTCCATTTTTAATAAAGTGAAACAAAATCTAAATGCAGAGATCTACTGTTAGTTCTGACTGAAGCCAACAGTTTGGTAGGTGCTTCAGAGTGAACCTTTCCTTTCTGCAAGGAGTCACCCACTGCCTTGGTCCTCCTTTCACTACGCAAAACATGTCTTGCCAAACTCTTTGCTCTTCTTCGGTATCTTCAAAGAAGTCTTTCCAAAGACAAAGTTCCCACACATTAAAGAAAACCCATCTTCTGGAGGAGCTTGCTCGTTCTTCCTGACCCGTTAAGGAGAGACGGGTTCGGTCCTAACCCTTCGTAAACATAGTTATACTGTGGTCCGAGGGCTCGCTACATAGGGCATTCTGAGGTGGGCACATCAGCCAGCACAGAACTTCTGAGAGCATGCCTGATGCCAGTTGAGTTCTTTTTGGAAGAGGGAACACTCTCCCTCTTGACCAAAAACGTGGAAAACTTCAACATGGAAAACTTAGACACGAGATTTTTTGTTAAAGGACTTTTAGGGAAGCCGAGGTGGCTCAGTCGGTTAAGCGTCCACCTTCGGCTCAGGTCATGATCTCATAGCTCATGGGGTCAACCCCGCCTCGTGCTCTGTGCTGACAGCTCAGAGCCTGGAGCCTGCTTTGGATTCTGTGTCTCCCTCTCTCCCTCTCTGGCCCTCCACTGCTCATGCTCGCTCGCTCTCTCTCTCTCATTCTGGCTCCCTCTCTCAAAAATAAATAAGCATTAAAAATATATAAAGTCATTTTAAAAATCATGTACAAGGTGAGGTTTTTGCAAGGTTAGCATGTGTTGCCACAGACTCCTTCCATCTTCTGTGTCCATATGGCTCTGTGTGTATATACAGACCGCGTATCATGCTTTAAAACCCTCCAAAATAAATCACATGCTGTACACATAGTATTTCGCGATCTGCCCTTTACACTCATGATTTGAAACATCCTACGTGCTCTCAAACAGCATTCCTCCATGTCATTTTAATGGCTTCCTAGTATTCCACTTTGATTATCATTTTGGTTCGACTGACACATTTGACAAACACACCAGGCAAACTCACTCTGTTTCCAAGAAGCTGGATGTGGTTTTCCTGTTCAATGCCGGATGACCTGAGACAACCAAGGAAGAGACGTGCGGCTTCCCAAAACACAGGGTCTCACATACTCATGCCAGACTACGCTTCTGCACCTGCCATTCCCCCCGATCTCAGGTACTAACCAAAATGGCCAGCTGCCTCCACATTCCCGGCCACTCCCTGCTCCTTTGGAAACAGTGCTAACAGGCAACAGAGTAACGTGCATGTAAGACAAGACAAAGAAGGAATCAAGGAGGGGAGCCCCATAACATGCTTCGTAAAATTCAAAAGAATTAAACCCTGGACGTTGAAGTAACCCTGCTGGTCAACACAAGATTCTAAGATCCTAAAACCTTGACATTGACACTTGGTCCTTAACTTGACTTGTAATTAATAAAAGTGGAATGAAGTTCAACGAAACCAACGACCTGTCGATGCAGAGAGTCCTTCTTTGCGATCTCGTTTTCAAGGTTATCCTTGAGGTCGTGCAGAGAGGTGGCTTCGTGCTGTGCCCTGAGGCAGCGCTTCTCAAGGGTAGTGATCCTGTCTTGCATGTCTTCCGTCTGGGCCATGGCCTACAGCAGGTATTTCAGAGGGAAAACAGGGAAAGAGTTAGCGTACGACACATTAAGACACTGCAGACACAAAAACCGGGCGAAATCCTCATTTTCCAAACAAACAGAAAAGTAGCATCCTCGGGGCACCTGGGTGGCTCAGCCGGTGCCGCTCTGTGAGTTGGCGCCCCGCGTCAGGCTCTGTGCCGACAGTGCGGAGGCTGCTCGGGATTCTGACCAGTTACCCAGGCTTATTCTTTCCCATGTGTTCAAAGACAAACGGATAATAAAGTCTCCCGGAAGTCACAACCTCGGTTGCCTCCGGACACCGTTCAGCTTTCCACAGAACAGCGACTTGCCTCTGGAGGCACACACCATGAGACAACCATCCTTTTTCCCGGGGAAAAGGTGGATGAAATCTCATCCAATTACCACAAAGTTGAAGCAGCAGTGTTAACAAATGGAAGCCAAACTCCACCTTTCATATAACTGGAAGTCATCTTCTGTAGCCTCACCCTGTAACAACATTGTATCCCATGGTGTCTGACACTGCAAATGGAACCAGAACGTCCTGCCCTGCGTTTCTTGTCCACCACCCGAAAGATTCCTCTTCCAGCCCTCCGTGTTTACTAAGCAATATGTCAGCAGTCTCAGGAGTGAAAGTGATGAGTCCTAAGAAATGATTTTCTAAATTCTCTGCATATTGAACTCTGCTACGGGGTCTCCCCCCACCTTTGCCAAACAACAACTTCACTGAATGGGTTATAGAATTTCTGCAAATACTTTTGTTTTAAATTCTGACACGATCTCACCCACACTGAGGTACTAAACAGACTGCTCGTGCACTTACACCCTCGAGGGTCTGACAGGGTCTTCCCGAGGTGGCATTGCCGGGCTGGGGGTGGGGTGTGCGGGGACTGTCCGCAAAGGGCAGCTCACAGTGACAGGAGGAGGCACAGAGAAACCATCCTACCCTTACTAGTTTCTGTGACAATGATCAGATTCCCATCGACGACCACACGTGCAGAAGCGGCTGCACTCCTCCATGACCTTACACCAGGACCAGCGGGCTGCCCCTCGTTCACTCTGACCGCCACGACCAGGAGCACGGAACCCTGGGAGGAGGGCAGGGCGGCAGAGGCGGCCGTGACGGCCCCTGGCAGAGCCGCCCTCACAAGGTCGTGCCCCCGGAAACGACCTGGCAGCACCACGCTGGTTCCTACGTGCCGAGTGTGTTCCCAAAATGGACCGAGAGCACGGCATGGGCCAAGCTCAGGTGGCCCACACTCCACACCCGAGGCCACTCCGCCGCCTGCCCGCCAGGCCTCGGCAGGGGAGAGCCCAGGGAGGACAGATTCCACCACGCAGACGGGGAGGCAGCCGCCCGGGCCCCGGAGTCACGTCCCATTCTGCTGCTACTTCTACCAAACTCCAAACGTTCAAAACCCGTGGGAGACGAAGGACACGCTGGGCAAGACCAAACCAAACACCCCACGTTTGGCTCGACGACGGCGTGGCCATTTCAACTGACACTCACTTCACGGACATCTCTTTGTAATATGGTGTTCATTGCTTTACAAAGGATGAGGTCTTTCCTTGAGATGTCCAGGTCTTCTTCCAGCTTGGCCACGAGAGTGCACAGGGTAGCCAGGAGCTCTTTCATCTGGCTCTGCACCTTTGAAAGCCAGAAAGAGAAGCAACATGTGAGGGCCCCCACGGCTAGTCTTCCTATGTTGTTTTAAAAACAATGGATAAAAAGGAAACCCCCTCCAATCAAATCCTGGGATGATGTCTGCAGCTGAACTCTGCGTGTGGCCCCTAATTCTTCTTCTACGAAACTACACCCCTCCAGTGCCACACGTAGCTGCTCTCTCACCTGGAAACAAAGGGATTGAGTTTGTACGCAGAGGTGTTTCATTAGTCCTTACTATACAGTGACCCTAAGATCCCTTGTGCCTCAAATAACATGACAGAATGGTGGTAAGGTTTTTCACGGATGCTCGTGTTGACAAACTTGCTTGTTAACCGCTTTCAATTTTACATTGGAGACAAATATTCCCTGAATTAAATTACATTATGCAAGTTGTACTAGCCAATCGATACACACAACATTTCAAGCAACCACGGCTTTTTCACCAAACAGACCCGTCTTCTTACAAGAATTCAAGGAGCTTAAAAGGAAACTCCAGTCACACAAACACGCAATGTATGCCTGATAACACACAGCATGTGCACAAGTCGAGAACCGCCGTGGTTAGGCACATCGTTTCATCCTCCGTTTTGTCCTTCTCCAAGATGGAGTTCAGGACCTTGAGTACCTCCGCCTCACTGGACTCGCCGGCCTGAGTCTTCGCCTGTCGCCTCACCACTGTTTTCCGAAGAGATCTCTCGTGCCTGGAGACGAGGAACTCCAAATGTTCCAGCAGCAGCTGGCGGGAGAGGCAAAAGGAACACCGTGTTTCAAGAACACCTTCCATTCCGGGCCTCAAGTTCACCAAATGCAAAACCAAGTCTGAATCCCTTCAATTCAGTTCCCAGGTAGGGAGCCACCCCCTCCAATGTGTTAAAATGGCCTTACTTCTCCTCAGAGATCAAACGAGGTCTGAGAACAATGGGTCCCAGCCAACTCCACGGGGACATGTGGACAAGGGGAGTGAATGGTGTCCTGTGTTTAAAGACACTGGCAGTGCGCCTACTGACCTTGGTGTTGTTTCTCTCCGCCTTCAGGTTGGCGATCTCCTCCTCTCTCTGCACGAGTAGCTCCCTGCAGGTGTGGAGCTCTGCAGCGAGAGCTGCACACTCCTGGGGTCGGAGAGGGGACAAAAGTGGAGAGACACAGGGGGTCTTTACCAGAGCACACCAGGCCTCCGTGGCCCTCCAGAGTCCCAGCACCCACCACCCTCAAGTAGCATCACACACACCAGTCCCCTCCTCACCACCCACAGGAGTTCCGGGGATTCTCGGAGGGACTGACACTCAAAGGGACAGACATTTTCAGGTGCATGGCAGGTCTAGGACTCAGGAACTCTGCTGACTCGGGAGCAGCAGGCCGAGAAGCCTCCTGCCCATCCCCAGCCTTTGGCCTCGTCTGGCAAGCAGGCTTGTGGAGCGGCAGTGGGGAAAGGCTGACGGTACTCAAAAGCTGCTGTCTTAGCCTGAACCCCTGGCTCAATCAGACTCAACCATACCCAATGGACTTTTCAAAAATGATGGTAGGACTCTTGACGAAAGGGCGAGTTTACGACTTCTTTCCTTAGTCAAGTAGGAAATATTATGGATGAAGGGTTTCTGAGGAGAGTGATGCCAGGGCCCACCACCCCGCGTGGGGCTTCTCTCCCGCCAATACTGGGCGCCCGCCCAGGACATGGCGTACAGGTGGGCTCCAAGGAGGTGGACGCACACTCTCCAGTCAGTCGAGCGCAGAGCCCGGTGCAGGGCTCAATCCCTGAACCATGACATCATGACCTGAGCTGAAACCAAGAGTCAGACGCTTAACGCCCTGAGACACCCAGGCGCCCCAGAGCTTTTGTCTCTGTAGGACAAACGAGGGGATAAAGGTTCACTTAACAACTGACATTCCAAATAAAGAGAGTTGTTGATTTCAGCAATTCTAGACAATCCAAGTACAAACTGGTGACATACTTCAAGTTCCTTCATAAATTAACCCTTTCCAAATCAACAGAATGTTACCACAGAACTGACCACGTTCCTTGCAATCTGACTTGACAAGGTGAACCCACAGACGCCTACCTGATCCTTGAGGTAGGACTGTGCAGGCCCATTTCTATGTGGGGATTTTTGTTCCAATAAATACATTGGAAACTTTTCTGGAGATGTGTGACTTTTGGAAAGACTGGCAGATGAGCTGAGCAGCTACGCAGTATCAAAAATAGTAAGTAAAAGGGAGGCCACGAATGCATGAAATATATGCAGATACTAGGCTATTAGAGCATTTCCTATCCGAAAACATACACAAACCTACTCTAACAAGATAAAACGTATCATTTTGCACACAGAAACTGACCGTACCTACATGGTGCAATTTGCAGTAAAGGGAAAGGCAAACAAATGTGGAGACGCAGGATTAAGTCCTAACCGCATAACACGAGCTGTAGCAGACCTTATCCTCTGGGGGAAGGGTGCACCACCTCCTGTTGCTATTGAGGTCACCTCAAGTGTTGCACGAATCCACGAATCTGCTACTCAGCTCTTGGTAAGCACTTCCTTTCTCCAGTAAATCAAGCACCACAGGAGAAGTGATTTCTCAGGGTTCCTGCGTCATTTTCCCCGTGATAAGGGCAATACCATGAACCTTAACTACAGCCCAGGACCCGTTTGAAGTGTCCCCAGGGATGCTGGACGTGCTCCCGCCATGCAGAGAAGACTCATGGTATGACAAGAAAAGGCTGAATGGCCTGACATGTACTGAGGTCCACAGCTGCAGCTGCCAGCCGGCCAGCGTGAGGACCATGGAGGCACAAAGAAAGGGAAATTCTCGAAGCTCTTGCTGCGGCTACCCCAGCACACGCAAAAACCTGGTGCTATTTGTGAGACATCTTTGTGTCTCGTGTGGAAGATGTGGCATCTCTGTGGATGTAGGACTGCTGTGAGACGGGCACACCTGCAGACTCAACTCAAACTGCAAGACAAGTGAAGACCTGACATCACGACGTAAGGCAGAAGGAAGGGAAGGATCGAAAACTGGCACATTTCAATGCAGGCACAGGACAGCTTGGTGGTTTTAGAAAGGGGTTTGGCTTTGAAATGGTCCAGACGATAGGAGAAGCAGCCTCCACCACCAAGAAGAAGGACACAGTTTCCCAGACGCCCCAGAGAAGATTGCAGAGAAGCAGGAACTACCATCCACCGCATGTCAACCACTCCAACACAAAAAGTGAACACCCAAGAAAATCAGGTGAGGAGACCATGGCTGCCTGCACAGGTTTTTCGTGCAGAAGGAGGTGCCCTGTCGGGGGGAAAATGCCACAAACGACATTTATTCACGAGAAAGACAAGTGAGCGCCAAGATGTTGGGTAGGAAGGGGTGAAGCAGCTACCGACTGAGCGGATACGGGCGGGGGTGTGAGCAGGGCGGCTGGCCCTGTGTAGGAAGCTCGCCCCAGGGTCCTGAAGGCAACAAGTCCCAGTGGCCAGTGGTCTGCTGCACAACCAGAGCCCTTGCCCTGGACCAGTTCCATCCCGGCTCTGTCCCTCAACTCAGGAAGTACGCTGAAAGCAAGGGACTGTCCTCCAAAGTTCTTCTGACATTGGACAATGTCCTGGCCACCCAGAAACCCACGGGTCACCACCAAACGTGTCTTGGCGGCTCACTCGCTCCGGAGCGCAGCGGGTCTAAGTCAGCCTGCGGACCAGGGGCCACGAGGACCTGTGAGGCTCATGACACAGGCACGTTACAAGAAGGACAGTCAAAGCTACCAAAGAGAACCGCCACAGAGGGAACATTATGAAAGTCAGGAAGATGCCAAGGGACGTTACAAAAAACTCTGGGAAAACCATCAAGCCGAACACAATCAAGAAATCCCTGCTAGAGATGACTGTCCATATGACGTGCGTGATTTCCAGGACCTATGACACAGCCAATCAGGAAACTCATGAATGAGACTGTGCCTATGGCAAAAAGAAAAAAAAGAAAAAGAAAAAGAAAAAGAAAAAGAAAAAGAAAAAGAAAAAGAAAAAGAAAAAGAAAAAGAGTCGGGGGATGCAGGGATTCAAAATGCGTATCCTACAGAAGGTCACGAGCACAGAGAAAAGCCCACAGGAGGTCACGGAAGAAGACACCACAGAGAGGAGATCTGGCGAAGCAGACGGAGGGCGAGGAAGGCGGCATGGAAGTGGCATCGCTGGAAAGCACGCTGCCACCAGGAGTGATCCGGCAGAGTCTCGGCTCCTTTCCCACATGGACCCTTCCGTGACAAGGGCGCTGGGACTAAAGCCAGCCAGCCGTCTACGGAAACATTGGCCAGGAACAGAAAGGCCCTTCTGGAAAGCTGCACAGACAGTGCCCGCCTCCACCCCCATACCGCCAGGCCCCAAGGCCCAAGACTGCCCCATCTAGCGGGTCCCCCCCACCCCGTGCAGGTCTGCCTATCAGCACGTTTGTGAGGACCCACCGCCACGTTCCAGACAGCAAATCCTCACCAAGGTGCTCAGTGAACCACTTCGCCAGCCACCCACACGTCTGTGCGTGAAAATCGAGGGAGCATGCAGCCAGGCCACCCGGGACGCATGTGTGTCACCAACTCCTAAGCATTCATCAGGAGGAACATCGTGTGCGAGACTTGTGTGCACTTGGACAGCCTATCCTCACATGGGCATAAGGGGATAAGATCTGACATAAAACGAATAACGTGTTGTTCCATAACCTGGCTTTCAAAAAATGACATTTCCTTCTGGCAGGCCTCTCTGTCCCCGCCCAGAGAAAATGCCTCTCAGCCTACTATCACAGGCCGTTTTTGTAATGTAACAATGTGTCCAGACTGTATTAGGAATATGGCTGTAAAACCGCAGGCTAGAAAAGCTTTGTAACCATGCATTCACCCGTGTCTCTCCTAGGCCATGACGAAGCAATCGTACTGATTACACCAGGCCATCACGAAGCATTCACCCTTCATTGGTAACGCATGAATTGTGACATCCGTAAATACACAGGAATCTTTCCAATGCCTCCCATTTCTGATGCATAGTGCTAACGATACACGTAACAACAGCGTAGTGTGTCACCTGAGCCAGCACTGATGTGGGTTCTGATAGACAATTCCTTCTAGAAACAAACGGAGAAGAAACTTAGGGATCCATGCAGCGTAGACCTGTGCACCTATTTCCCTGTGACGTAAAACTGTTTCTCTAGCTTACTTGACTCGAAGAATATAGTATATAACACATACAAGATACAGGTGCTAATGCACTGTTTGTGTTTCTACTCAGGTTACTGGACAACAGGAGAGTTTGAACAGTTAAGTGTTCTGGGGACCAAACGTTATACATGGATTTTCAATTGTGGGCAGGGTGGAACCCCGAACACCAAGTTGTTCTACGGTCAGCTCTACTCATCCTTGGGGAAGAACGGAGCAAGCACGACCTTTGTGAACAACAGAAAAGAGTAAAATAGAAATAGATTTTCTGTTTTAATTTTTTAGCGTCATTCTTTATTTCTTAGAGACGGAGAGCAGCAGGGGACGGGCAGAGTAAGAGGCAGACAAGGAATTGAAAGCAGACTCCAGGCTCTGGGCTGTCAGCTCACAGCCCGTCTCGGGGGTTCCCTGGCCAAGAAAAAGTTCATGACGGGGCCAAAGTCAGCCGCTTAACTGACTGAGCAACCTAGGAGCAGAAAAGGAGAAGTTTTGACGGTCCTTGTACACAAGGCATACGTGTTTCCCCAAAGGAGTTAGTGACCAAGTTGCTCAGCAACACCCAGCACTAAGGGCCAGCAGGCAGGACAAAGATTCAGAAAGAAAGGCCGTCTTCTCAGAGAGCGAGGCGTATTGTACACGGATGGGGCAGGAAGCCAGCATCTCTGCACAGCAGGAGGCTCCCCCCGCCCCACAGCCAAGCTGCTGGGAGGTGAGTGGGGCCGGCGCAGGGAAGACCGCAGGACTCGGCCCCTCCCCGAGTCCACCCGAGTGATGACAGGGTACAGATCTCCAGAGACCTCACAGATGGCCTCTGAGACAGGCAAGCTCCACGCCACAGGACCCACGGACCAGCAGGGAGAGGGAAGAGCAGGAAAGAGGCAAAGCCATCTCCCTGGCTTCTGACCACCGGACCAGGGAGCAAGCTGCTCTGTTCCCAGGAGGAGGCACAGGTGGGGGGAGGAGGGTGGTGGCCCGTGTGGAACTCAAAGAGCCCACAGTCCGCCCAGATGGAGCTTCACTACGAGGTGCTTGGAAAGGCATCCGGGAGACAGAGCGGGGTGCATGAAGGAGAACTCAGGGCAGCCGAACCTCCCAAGGAAAACCGCCTCCCCGAGGCTGACCCACGCCGACCCATGGGACAAAACGGCCATCCTGCAGCCGCACCGTGCACACGTTCCTCCTATTCCACCGAACCACACACTCCCATGCCCTTCTATTGCTCTCCGTAAAACCACATACGTCTCTGGGCGAGGTAACTGCGGCACATAGTGTTCAGCACCTAGTACAGTGCCTGCCACGCACTCCAGAACAGGTGAATACTTTAGTGTACGCCTTGTACCCACACACGTACAATTACACACGCTGCTTTTAAACATTACGTAGTTCTGTAAAGGATATAAAGACGCACACTGTCCTGTGCTTTATGTGATGGGTGATGTGAAGGGCTTGTACCTGTTGCCTAAAGCACGAATCTTAGCGCTCAACCCACACATTAGAAGGAACCACTCTACCCAATGACGTCTACACTGCATCCATTCTTGTCTCCTCCCCCAACCCACTATCCACACAGAACCAGCACCAGCTTTTAAAAAATTCAACAACATCATGCCGGTCCTTCCCCCTGAGGACACAACGACCCCAGGCCCTTATCTGAAAACCCAACTCCTTACGGGGTAGGTTCTGTCCCAACACCAGCTGCCTGGTGCCTCACCTGGCTCCGCTTCCGCTTCCATCGCTCACAACAAAGCCAAGCTCCTCCTTGACCCCGGCCTTTGGCCTCGGAGTCAGACTGCTGGGAGAGTGCTCGGTCAGCCTCAGCTCCCGAGCGACCTCTCCGGAAAAGGCCTTTCCGGAACCACAGTGCGCAAGTAAGCGACATTTCCTCCTAACCCCTTCACTCGTCCAGATACACTCTTCTCAGATGTGCCTCCACCACCGTCTCCGAGGAGCACAGCAGCCAGAGCCTGGCGACCACAATGGTGCAGCGTCACAAAAGGGCTCAACAAGGGTGGGTGGTTGTGTCTCTGCAGATGATTCGGGTGCACCAACACAGAAGCCCTTTTTGTGGGGGCTACACTGTACACATACAGACATCATAAGGACTCTAAACCCGTACCTTTCTATAATAACACTGAATGCAAATGGACCAAATGCACCAACCAAAAGACACAGGGTATCAGAATGGATAAAAAAACAAGACCCATCTATTTGCTGTCTACAAGAGACTCATTTTAGCCCTGAGGACACCTTTAGATTGAGAGTGAGGGGATGGAGAACTATTTATCATGCTACTGGAAGCCAAAAGAAAGCTCGAGTAGCCATACTTATATCAGACAAACTAGACTTTCAATCAAAGGCTGTAACAAGAGATGACGAAGGGCATTTGATAATAATTACAGGGCCTATCCATCAGGAAGAGCTAACAATTATAAATGTCTATGCGCCGAATACAGGAGCCCCCAAGTATAGAAAACAATTCCTCATAAACATGAGCAACCTTATTGATAAGAATGTGGTCATTGCACGGGACTTTAACACTCCACTTACAGAAATGGATAGATCATCTAGACACACGGTCAATAAAGAAACAAGGGCCCTGAAGGATAAATTGGATCAGATGGACTGGACACATATATTTAGAACTCTGCATCCCAAAGCAACAGAATATACTTTCTTCTCGAGTGCACATGGAGCATTCTCCAAGATAGGTCATATACTGGGTCACAAAACAGCCCTTCATGAGTATACAAGAATTGAAATTGTACCATGCATACTTTCAGACCACAAGGCTATGGAGCTTGAAATGAACCACAGGAAAATGTCTGGAAAACCTCCCAAAGCATGGAGGTTAAGGAACACCCTACTAAAGAATGAGTGGGTCAACCAGGCAATTAGAGAAGAAATTTAAAGATACATGGAAACAAACGAAAATGAAAATACAACAATCCAAACACTTTGGGATGCAGCGAAGGCAGTCCTGAGAGGACAATACATTGCAATCCAGGCCTATCTCCAGAAACAAGAGAAATCCCAACTACAAAATCTAACAGCACACCTGAAGGAAATAGAAGCAGAACAGCAAAGGCAGCCTAAACCCAGCAGAAGAGGAGAAATAAGAAAGATCAGAGCAGAAATAAACAATATAGAATCTAAAAAAAACTGTAGAGCAGATCAACGAAACCAAGAGTTGGTTTTTTGAAGAGATACACAAAATTGACAAACCTCTAGCCAGGCTTCTCAAAAAGAAAAGGGAGATGACCCAAATAGGTAAAATCATGAATGAAAATGGAATTATTACAACCAATCCCTCAGAGATACAAACAATTCTCAGGGAATACTATGAAAAATTATATGCCAACAAATTGGACAACCTGGAAGAAATGGACAAATTCCTAAACACGCACACTCTTCCAAAACTCAATCAGGAGGAAAGAGAAAGCTTGAACAGACCCATCGCCAGCGAAGAAATTGAATCGGTTATCAAAAATCTCCCAACAAATAAGAGTCCAGGACCAGATGGCTTCCCAGGGGAGTTCTACCAGACGTTTAAAGCAGAGATAATACCTATCCTTCTCAAGCTATTCCAAGAAATAGAAAGGGAAGGAAAACTTCCAGACTCATTCTATGAAGCCAGTATTACTTTGATTCCTAAGCCAGACAGAGACCCAGTAAAAAAAGAGAACTTACAGGCCAATATCCCTGATGAATATAGATGCAAAAATTCTCAATAAGATACTAGCAAGTCGAATTCAACAGCATATAAAAAGAATAACCCACCATGATCAAGTGGGATTCATTCCTGGGATGCAGGGCTGGTTCCACATTCGCAAATCAATCACCGTGATACATCACAGTAAGAAAAGAAAAGATAAGAACCATATGAGCCTGTCAATCGATGCAGAAAAGGCCTTTGACAAAATTCAGCACCCTTTCTTAATAAAAACGCTTGAGAAAGTCGGGATAGAGGGAACATACTTAAAGATCATAAAAGCCATTGATGAAAAGCCCACAGCTAACATCATCCTCAATGGGGAAAACCTGAGAGCTTTTTCCCTGAGATCAGGAATGCGACGGGGATGCCCACTCTCACCGCTGTTGTGTAACATAGTGTTGGAAGTTCTAGCATCAGCAAGCAGACAACAAAAGGAAATCAAAGGCATCCAAATTGGCAAAGATGAAGGCAAGCTTTCCCTTTTTGCAGACGACAGGATACTATACATGGAAAATCTGATAGACTCCCCCAAAAGTCTGCTAGGACTGATACATGAATTCAGCAAAGTTGCAGGATACAAAACCAATGTACAGAAATCAGTTGCATTCTTATATACACTAACAATGAAGCAACAGAAAGACACATAAAGAAACTGATCCCATTCCCAATTGCATCAAGAAGCATAAAATACCGAGGAATAACTCTAACCAAAGATGTAAAAGATCTGTATGCTGAAAACTGTAGAAAGCTTATGAAGGTAATTGAAGAAGATATGAAGAAATGGAAAGACATTCCGTGCTCATGGATTGAAAGAATAAATACTGTCAAAATGTCAATACTACCCAAAGCTATCTACACATTCAATGCAATCCCAATCAAAATTGCACCAGCATTCTTCTCGAAACTAGAACAAGCAATCCTAAAATTCATATGGAACCACAAAAGGCCCCGAATGGCCAAAGGAATTTTGAAGAAGAAGACCAAAGCAGGAGGCATCACAATCCCAGACTTTAGCCTCTACTCCAAAGCTGTCATCATGAAGACAGCATGGTATTGGCACAAAAACAGACACATAGACCAATGGAATAGAATAGAAACCCCAGAACTAGACCCACAAACGTATGGCCAACTCATCTTTGACAAAGCAGGGAAGAACATCCAATGGAAAAAAGACAGTCTCTTTAACAAATGGTGCTGGGAGAACTGGACAGCAACATGCAGAAGGTTGAAACTAGACCACTTTCTCACACCATTCACAAAAATAAGCTCAAAATGGAGAAAGGACCTGAATGTGAGACAGGAAACCATCAAAACCCTAGAGGAGAAAGCAGGAAAAGACCTCTCTGACCTCAGCCGTAGCCATCTCTTACTCGACACATCCCCAAAGGCAAGGGAATTAAAAGCAAAAATGAATTACTGGGACCTTATGAAGATAAAAAGCTTCTGCACAGCAAAGGAAACAACCAACAAAACTAAAAGGCAAACAACGGAATGGGAAAAGATATTTGCAAATGACATATCGGACAAAGGCCTAGTATCCAAAATCTAGAAAGCGCTCACCAGCTCCACACCCAAAACACAAATAACCCAGTGAACAAATGGGCAGAAAACATGAATAGACACTTCTCTAAAGAAGACATCCGGATGGCCAACAGGCACATGTAAAGATGCTCAACGTCGCTCCTCATCAGGGAAATACAAATCAAAACCACACTCAGATATCACCCCAGGCCAGTCAGAGTGGCCAAAATGAACAAATCAAGAGACTATAGATGCTGGAGAGGATGTGGAGAAACGGGAACTCTCTTGCACTGTTGGTGGGAATGCAAATTGGTGCAGCCACTCTGGAAAACAGTGTGGAGGCTCCTCAGAAAATTAAAAATACACCTACCCTAGGACCCAGCAATAGCACTGCTAGGAATTTACCCAAGGGATACAGGAGTATTGATGCATAGGGGCACTTGTACCCCAATGTTTATAGCAGCACTCTCAACAATAGCCAAATGATGGAAAGAGCCTAAATGTCCATCAACTGATGAATGGACAAAGAAATTGTGGCTTATATACACAATGGAGTACTACGTGGCAATGAGAAAGAATGAAATATGGCCCTTTGTAGCAACATGGATGGAACTGGAGAGTGTGATGCTAAGTGAAATAAGCCATACAGAGAAAGACAGATACCATATGGTTTCACTCTTAGGTGGATCCTGAGAAACTTAACAGAAACCCATGGGGGACAGGAAGAAAAAAAAAAAAAAAAAAAGGAGGTTAGAGTGGGAGAGAGCCAAAGCATAAGAGACTCTTAAAAACTGAGAACGAACGGGGTTGATGGGGGGTGGGAGGGAGGGGAGGAAGGGTGATGGGTATTGAGGAGGGCACCCTTTGGGATGAGCACTGGGTGTTGTATGGAAACCAATTTGACAATAAATGTCATATGTTGAAAAAAAATAAATAAACATAAAAAATTCAACAACATCATGCCGGTCCTTCCCCCTGAGGACACAACGACCCCAGGCCCTTATCCGAAAACCCAACTCCTTACGGGGTAGGTTCTGTCCCAACACCAGCTGCCTGGTGCCTCACCTGGCTCCGCTTCCGCTTCCATCGCTCACAACAAAGCCAAGCTCCTCCTTGACCCCGGCCTTTGGCCTCGGAGTCAGACTGCTGGGAGAGTGCTCGGTCAGCCTCAGCTCCCGAACGACCTCTCCGGAAAAGGCCTTTCCAGAACCACAGTGCGCAAGTAAGCGACATTTCCTCCTAACCCCTTCACTCGTCCAGGTACACTCTTCTCAGATGTGCCTCCACCACCGTCTCCGAGGAGCACAGCAGCCAGAGCCTGGCGACCACAATGGTGCAGCGTCACAAAAGGGCTCAACAAGGGTGGGTGGTTGTGTCTCTGCAGATGATTCGGGTGCACCAACACAGAAGCCCTTTTTGTGGGGGCTACCCTGTACGCTTGAGGTGCATCCCGCCCCCAGCCTGCTTCAGATTCTGGGTCTCCCTCTGTCTGCCCCTCCCCTGGCCACTCTCTCTGTCTCTCTAAATAGTAAATAAACATTAGGAAAATTAGAAAACAAACAACACTGATCAAACACTCCCAGAATAACTGTCACTTAAGCAATCCACTTCATCTAGTTGCCCTGCCATAGCCAGCCCGTCACCACAAAGCCTTCCCTGGGCAGGCACCTGACAGGGGAGGAGGGCGGCCATGGTAGTCGGGGATAGAGAGCTGGGAGGCTGACACCATCACCACCCCATGGACGCTGGCTGAGCGTGGGCAAACTGGATGGTCATTTTAGAAGAACGACGGGTACTAGGCAAGGACTACTGGGTTTCGTTTTCTCCTGTAACAAATGCTGATGACCAAAATGTTTGCTATGACTTCTCAGTCTTCCCTGGCTTGCTCTTATACATGTGAGTAGCCTGTTAATCAACACATCATGAACTAGGAAAGATGAGTTCAATTTGAAGCATGTTTGAAGGCATCAAGGAGACCCCGAGGCAGTCACAACTGGAAGGACTGAGATCCCAACAAAAGGGAAGCCCGCTGAGCCAACTCTAATGTTCAGAGTCCTCTCTCTCCCTCAAGACATGTGAGGATTCTGAATTTCCTCAGGGATTGGAGGCAAGATACCAACGAGCTGCAAAGGAAACCTAACAGAAAGGCAAGCAGAAAGTCACAGCTAACCGAGCTCTGGACAGCACAGGGAGGCACAGAAAATGAGCCCGGCACTCGGCAAGCACTGCCTGAGAAGCTGACCCTTCCATCATCTCATTGTGCTGTGGAGAAAATAACTGGGCTTTGGGACCTAGCATCAAGGACGGGTCTTCGGAAATACTCCAGGCCTCCAAATGGGGACCCTGGAGGTCTACACGGGGGTGGGGGACAGCGTGAGCCCAGCTCACACTGCACCTTACAAAGACTGAGCCCCAGTCTCAACTCACTCACGCCTGAGTGGGCCCAATAACCGCCGCACTCGGGGTGTGTGGGATGAAATGCTGAAGGAATACAAGCACGCGAAGAGCCTCTATGCTTCTCCATACAGTCCAGCACAAAAATAAAAACAAAGAAGAAATGAAAAGACAAGATAAGACAAGACAAAAAAAAGACAGAAAAGAAAAGAAAAGAAAAAAGAAGACAAAAGAAAAGAAAAGAAAAGAAAAGAAAAGAAAAGAAAAGAAAAGAAAAAAATGAAAAGGAAACGAAAGGAAAGGAAAGGAAAGGAAAGGAAAGGCAAGGCAAGGCAAGGCAAGGCAAGGCAAGGAAATGAAAGGAATGCCTGGGTGGCTCAGTCGGGGAAGCATCCCACTTTGGTTCATGTCATGATCTGACGCTGCATGGTTTGAGTCCCGTGTCGGGCTCTGTGGTGACAGTGAAGAGCCTGGAGCCTGCTTTGGATTCTGTGTCTCCCACTTTGTCTCCCCCTCCCCTGCTCAAGTTTTGTCTCTACCTCTCTCTCTCTCTCAAAAGTAAATAATATTAACAAAAAAATTCTTTTAATAAGAAAAGGAAAGAAACAAACAAGCAAACAAAGAAGGAGAGGCACCTGGATAGCTCAGTCTACTCGTTTAAGTGACCAACACTTGGTTTCGGCTCACGTTTGTGAGTTTGAGCCCTGTGTTGGGCTCTCTACTGACAGAAAAGAGCCTCTCCTCAACAGTGTCTCTCTCTCCCCCGTCCTCTACCCTCACCCCTGCTCTCACTTTCTTTCTCCCTCAAAATAAATAGATAAACATAAAAAAAAAGATTTACATCATATCGACCCAAAGAATAAAGAAAAGAAACAGACCAAGAGGAGACACATAGACAGGAGTTACTGGAAGCAAAAGTCAACTGTCCAAAAACCATTCTTGACAAATGGGAAATTTTCAGAGACTCAAAACAGATTCTCAAACTGCAAATTATCAGAGCTAAAATTAAGATCTCCAGGTGCCTGATGGCTCAGTTGGTTAAGCATCTGACTTCAGCTCAGGTCATGATCTCGTGATTCGGGAGTTTGAGCCCCGCGTTGGGCTCTGTGCTGACAGTGCAGAGCCTAGAGCCTGCTTCGGCATCTATGTCTCTCTCTCTCTCTCTCTGTTCTTCCCTTGCTCCCACTCTGTCTAGCTCTCCAACATAATTAAAAGACTAAAAAATCTTGTTAATGGCATTAAGAACTCAGTCTGTGGGCTTCACATCAGACTAGACACAGGTGAATAGACTCAGTGAACTGAAAGATAGGTAGGTAAAAATATATCTAGACTGTACACACAGAAAACGTCCAGAAAATACAGAAGCCCAAAAGACACAGAAGATATGGTACAAAGGTCCAATAGGAACCCACAAAGTAGAGGAAACACAGAATGGGTAGTACCACATCACGACAAAGATAAGAATCAAAACTGATAAAAGAACCATGAGAGTGACTCCACAAAGAACACCTGAGGCAAAAAGATGTTAACAGTCATGAGAGGACAAAGATACCGCCTTCCATGGGACAACAACAACAACACTACCAGCTGACTCTTCAAGAAGAGCAAATGAAGCCAGATGATGGACTGGCATGTATGAAAGGTGAACTAAAATAGCCACCATCCGGGGCGCCTGGGTGGCGCAGTCGGTTAAGCGTCCGACTTCAGCCAGGTCACGATCTCGCGGTCCGGGAGTTCGAGCCCCGCATCAGGCTCTGGGCTGATGGCTCGGAGCCTGGAGCCTGTTTCCGATTCTGTGTCTCCCTCTCTCTCTGCCCCTCCCCCGTTCATGCTCTGTCTCTGTCTGTCCCAAAAATAAATAAAACGTTGAAAAAAAAAATTAAAAAAGAAAATAAATAAAATAGCCACCAACCTGGAAGTCTTTACCTAACAGAAACATTCTTCACTGTGAAGGCAAGGTAAAGATCTTTTTCAGGCAAAACAGAAGCAAAAACAAAAATAAAAACAGAAACAACAAACAAAAACAACAACACACACACACACACACAAACCATGGCTACACATCAACTACAGTCACCAACTAAAATCAATATTAAAGCAGCTTGTTGCAGAAAAGAAATGTAGTCTCTGAAAGAAATATGAAAAAACAAGGCTTGCAGAACAAGGTCACAACAGAAAGGGTAACTATGAGAACAAACCTTAATAAGCGTTAAGTGCACGAAACAATGACAACAACGCCAAAATCCATCTAAAACTTAAAAATATTAGCCAACAAAAGGTGAAGAGGAGTTCAGTGTGGTTCAAGTGTCAAAGAAAAGAGCAGGGGCGCCTGGGTAGCTCAGTCAGTTGAGTGTCCGACTTTGGCTCAGGTCACGATCTCACGGTTTGTGAGTTGGAGACCCGCGTCAGACTCTGTGCTGATGACTCAGAGCCTGGAGCCTGCTTCAGATTCTGTGTCTCCCTTTCTGCTCTGCCCCTCACCCGATTGTATTATGTCTCTCTCAAAAAACAAATAAATCTTAAAACAAAGAAAAGATAAAAGGAGAGAGCAGTGTCAGGGAAGCAGTACAAGTCCTGAATCGGGCAGGGGTCAGTTGAAAATGCACCTGCCTCTAGAAATAGATATATTCCAATTACCTAACAGATCAGTGTACAATTAAAAACTCCCTCCTACTTCTAAAGGAAGGCTAGAGACCAAAAGAACACAGAACAGCTGGGACAAAGAAGAAACTAATAATACGGTACGTGTAAACTAACCTATCAGTCATTACATGTGCACAAATGCTGCAAGCAAAAGGTTGACTCTCAAATTCATTAGAAGGAAACTAAGCATACGCTGGTCACAAAGGTACACCTTAAAACGTAAGATCACAGACAGGTGGAAGGAAAAGATCCCTAGGCGAACCCTACCGAACAGAAAACTGATGTGGCCACTGGGACCCTCCAAGAAAGTAACCTCTATAGCAAAAAGCTCTACTAGAGGAGACCAAGAGGAACATTTCGCAATGGAAGTTCCATCTACCAAGAGAACAAGACTTCTAAACTTGCATATACCTAATCATGCAATCTCAAAATACAGAAAAATTGACAAACATAGAAAAGGAAAAAGAGCCATATCCATAAGCATGATGGGAGACTTGACGATACATCTCTCAGTATCTGACAGAACTGACGACAACAGAAAACTCAAGGCAGTGGGACGGGGCTGTCCAATACGCGGTCACGTGCTCTATTGCAAGTACTTGAAACGCGGCTCCTCAAAGTGCGACGTGTGGAAAGTATAAAACGCACACCACATTTTAAAGACAACGTGATAAAAGAGAATGCAAAATCATTCATAATTTTTTCTCACGCCGGCTATACACTGAAATGATATTTTGGATATGCCTGTTAGTTATATTAGTAAACTCATTCTCGCCTATTCCTTACTTGGTTTCAAGTGGTTACTAAAATCTGAATTCTGTCATTAACAAACTTCATCTAACCTATAAATAGAGACTACTGCATTCCCCCAATACACATTATTTTCACGTGCCCGAGGAACAGTTCATGAAAAGGAATATATGCCAGGCCATTAGGAAAGTCAGCTCATCTCAAAGGACTGAAATACTGCAGGGCATATTTAGGGATTGCATTCGATTCACAGTTCAATTCCCCCAACAATTCATCACGCCCACAGTGATGGGATGAAGACAGGGAGACTTCCGGCGATGACCAGTCCTGGGCGACTGAGAGAGCACCGTCACCCCTGCCACCACAGGAGGACAGGGAGAAGCAGGCTGTTGATAAACCAGGAAGCTGACTCTCACCTGACCCTGAATCTGCAGATGCCTTGATCTTGAGAACTTCCCAGTCTCCTCAACTGTAGGAAAGAAGTTTCTGTTTCTTATTAGGCAGCCAGTCTATAGTATTTTGTTACAACCACCCCAAAACACTGAGACACATACCTTCACGGAATTAAGCTAGAAATCCTCGCAAAGAGAATGAGAAAATCCCCCGAAACATCAAGATGTGTTATGCTCCTAAACATTGTGATGAATTAAGAAAAAGATGCCACAATGAAAGTTAGGAAATAGTTTCACATAAAAGATAATAAACATTTGGCTTATGAAAACTTGTGAGATCAGTAAAGGTGTGCTTAAAGGGAGACTCATAGCTTTAGAATACATATATCATAGGATAGCTCAGTTGCTTGGTGACCAACTCTTGATTTTGGCCCAGGGTATGATCCCACAGCCACAAGATCGATCCCCAGCCTGGCTCCACACTGAGTGAGGAGCCTGCTCGAGATTCTCTCTCTCTCTCTCTCTCTCTCTCTCCCTCCGTCTGACCCTCTGCCCTGCTCATGCTCTCATTCTAAAATGAATCAACACACTAATAAGCAAATAAATACAATACACATACTGGAAAGGAACAAAGGCTAAAAATCAAATGAAGGATTTAGTTCAAGAACTACAAGATGGGACAGCAAACAATCACCAAGTAGATGGAAAACAAAAGGGCAGAAATCAGTGCTGCAGGAAACAAACAGTAAATGACAGAAATCAAAAAAGCCCAAGTTGGTTCTATGAAAAAGAAACAAAGCACAAAGTACCAATATCAAGAAGTTCTAAAGCAAGTATCACACCAGATGCTGCAGATAGGAGGGATATTAGAAACCAGTTGACACTTATTCCTTGGAAAGTTTGGGAGGTCAGAGCAAATTCCTAGAAAACAAAATGCGTCATCTAAATAGACACAAGAAGATATGGGAAATCAGCAAAATCCTATTTCCACTTAAGAAAGGAATCTGCAATGAAAACCCTGCTCACAAGGAAAACCCTACACCGGCTGTTGGCCTAGCACTTCTTCCCAAAAGAAAAGAACACACACAAAAACTCTTCCGGGAAAGCACACGGAGTGCTTCTTCCTATGTTGTTTCAGGAGGCCAGCACGACCTGTAACCCAAACCCCAGCAAGGACAGCACAAGAGGGTGCACGGGAACACCCACCTCTCTCTTGAATACACATGCAAGGATCCAAAGCACACTATTTACAAAAGGAATCCAGGAAAGAGAGAATGCATAGACATCAGGTTTGATTTATTCTAGAAGGGCAAAAGTTGTTTTAAGTTAAACCACAACATTGAGACAAATCACTTGTCCCCAAAGATGCACAAAACACATTTCAGAAAATTTAGTATTACTATTTCTTTGATGATTGTTAAAAAATCAGAGCAAACTAAAACTAGAGGAGAATTTTCATGTTTTGATCCAACTATCTACCAGTAATGCCACGGCAAGTGCCATATGTAGTGGTAAAATACTGAACTCTTTGGGGCACCTGAGTGGCTTCTAGTCGGTGAAGCGTCTGACTCTTGATTTCAGCTCAGGCCATGATCTCACGGTTCATGAGTTCAAGCCTCGCATCAGACTCTGTGCTGACAGTGCGGAGTCAGCTTGGGATCCACTCGCTTTCCCCCCTCTCACTCCCCTTCCCATGCATGCTCTCTAAATCAATAAAGAAAGAAAGAAACTTTAAAAAATATTAAGTATACAAAACATTATGAAACCCTTCTCTCTCGTATCTGGAAGGAGACAAGGACACCTACTCTCACCACTACCATTCAACACAGTACGGGAGGCCCTAGCCAATCCAAGGCAAGAAACATACAAATGGTTATACTATTGGATAGAAACAAAAGAAACTTACCACAAGGCAACACAGAGAATGTAAGGCAGACATACACAAGAATGTGAAAACCTCTGCCATTCACAGATGTATTCCACACACATAGAAAGAACTCATTCAAATCAACAAAAACCAAAACACACAACCTAATCACAAAGTGGCTTCCAAAAGGCAATTATTTCACAAAAGAAACACGTAAGTGGCCAAGACACACACAGGGGCGGGTCCCACGAATACACCGTACCTCCCAGCACCTGAGCCCCAGCAACCAGCTAACACACAGGAGAAGAGGCAATACCAGGCATCAGCCAGCCCTGAGCTCCCGCACGCTGTTGCTCATGGGGCACAGACACGTGCCACCACTCACGCCCTGCTCCTCCAAGGCAACCCAATACGATGCATGTGGATCTGCAGGCAGCCTCTGCACAAACCGGAGCACCCACAGGAGAAAGAATAAACCGTGCTGTGCTCACACACTGGGCCTTCGACAGCAGGGGAGGACCAGCACAGCCACGCAAGGAAAGCAGGTGCATTGCGCACACCCAGCGCTCAAGGGCTGGCTCAACATGAAGCGAAGAACAAGCCAAAGCCATCGCTGGTGAAAGTCAAGACCGTGGTTACCTTTGGGGGACGTTCGGTGGGAGTCAGTAGGAGGTAGGAAGCACGGTAAGGTTCCATTTCTTCATCCAGGTGGTGGTTCCAAGAATGTGTTCGCTGAGTGAAAGATATGGAAGATCAGCTGAAAGTAGTGGCCTAGGATGTTCCAAACGTCCACCGCGTGCCACACAACTAGGCCGCTCTGTGCGGGCAGCTAACCCCCAAGAGAAGCAAGGAAGCCCCACCCATCTGAGTGCGGAATCAGGAAAGAGCATCCAGATACCCGAGGAGCTACCGCCACACCCTCCTCGCCTCCAGCTGTTCATCTGGGGGAGTCCACATCACCTTCCTAAACATAATTGGCCACAAGACACTGAATGCAGAAGCAGCTGGAAGAATAAAGATCTTGCACTAAGCCAATGCCAATGCCAATGCCACGCTTCTACACAGTGTTGTTCTGAAAATGTACGTATTTTTTCCATGAAAGGTATGAGTACGTTAATCTGTACTAATTTCTTGTCTTTAAGTGAATTCATCACATCTGAGATGCTCAGATTTGGTTTGGTTTCCTTAATGTTTGTTTTTGAGAGAGAGACACAGGGCACGTGAAGGGGAGGGGCAGAGGGAGAGGGTCACAGAGAATCTGAGGCAAGTCCAGGCTGGCAGCTGGCAGCACAGAGCCCCACATGGGGCTCTAAACTATCAACTGTGAGATCACCACCTGAGCCAGAGTCGGACCCTTAACACAGAGAGCCACCCAGGCGCCCGCTTCAATTCTCGGTTTAACCTCACCACAGAAGAGATCAAGAGACACAACCCCCACACACGAAGCCTCTCTGGGGCCTTCAATAATCCCCTGATGTCCAAGTGTCCCGACACCACCGAGTCTCAGAAACACTGACCCAGGGAACAAAGGGCACTCTCCCCTTCTTCTCGTCAACTTCCCAATTTCTATAGGGTTTCCCCAGCTCACCAGACTCTCTAGGGCCTGGCCCACAGGACGCAAGGGCCTAAGGTGGCCTTGGTTCGTGGCAGCCGCCTCGGGGGACAGAACGTGTGCAGCCTGTGCGGGGTCAGGGGACGGACAAGGTGGGAAGGTATGCGACAGCCTCTGCGAGGGCGGCTGGCACACTCCTTACACGACAGCTGGGGCTGAGGCGGGCACCCGGAGAACCTCCCAGAAGCCACTACCAGCAGTGAGAAGGGCCCTTACCGCCTGCCCAGCGGTTAAGCCAGCACTGCCACGGGAGGCGCCCCCACACACACCCCACTGCCACAGAGCGGCCACCACGACTCACGGGAGCCTGCGGGCGTCCACACGGACAGGCCGGCCTTCCGCCCGAGGGTGGCCAAATGCTGTCCCCCAAGTGAGCAGAACCAGGGCGCCCCGAGCCACCCGGCCTCTCACGGCTGGCACTGTGGCCTCTGCCGGAGTCCGAGTGGCGCTGGGTCCACCAGAACTCACCTGCCTCGAACGGGACGGTCTTTGGAGAAACAGGGACCCCAGGGCGACCTCCTCGTAGGTGGAAGACTTCTAGCAAGGGAGAAGCCGGATGCTCAGAAGAGCACCGCCCTCGCCCTCCACAGCGCATGCGGGCTCCTACCGCCGGCAAGAGCCGCCGGCCTCCCGCCCACCTCTCCGCCTGGCAAATGCGCTGTGGCGCCAGCACCAACGGAACCTACTGCGTCAGGGCAGAAAGACTACTGGATGGGACGCTGCACCGGCAGAGACTCCTCAACACGCACCCGCCCGGACGCACTGGGGTACAACGTCAGAGGCCAACCCGATCTCAGCTGCGGACCTTGGGCGATGGACACACATCAGCACAGGTTTGGGGCTGTGACAAAGGCCTCGCCCTGATGGGGGGTTCGGATACCTGCTCAGGGGAGAGGCTGTGCCTCAGTAAGGGCAGGTATGTGTGTGAAATCTCTGGAGCTTCCTGTCACGTTTGCTAAAACTGCTCTAGAAAAGTAGCCAAGAAGCCAAAACCACCCCCAAAAATATGCATGGGCGGACCTCCGTGCAATCATAACCCAAGTCTGTGCTCTTTCCAAGCCCCTCCCCCACCCCCCTCCTCGGCCACCGACAGGGGCTCGGGAGCCTGTAAGAGCCCCGATGACGCTGATGGGCCACGTTTGGGCCAGCTTCGGGACACCCTGGGCTACGTTGCAGCCTCGCTGCTCCTGATGGTCCATGTTTCCCAAAGCGCGAGACCCCCCACCCCTTGTCGCTTTTGGAGGACACACTGTGTCCCAGCAAAGCAGCAGTGCTGACTGCCCACCCACAGGCACACTCTGATCCGTGTGAGGTGGCCTCTCAGTGTGGTTTTGCTTTGTAGTCCCCTGATGAGGAGTGACTTTGAGCATCTTTTCTTTTTTCTTGTATTCAATATAATTTATTGTCAAATTGGTTTCCATTCAACACCCAGTGCTCATCCCCACAGGTGCCCTCCTCAATGGCCATCACCCACTTTCCCCTCTCCCCCACCCCCCATCAACCCTCAGTTTGTTCTCAGTAGTTAAGAGTCCCTTAGGGTATGCCTCCTTCCCTCTCTGCAACTCGTTTCCCCCTTTCCCCTCCCCTCTGGTCTCCTGTGAAGTTTCTCAGGATGCACATATGAATGAAAACATATGGTATCTGTCTTTCTCTGCCTGACTTATTTCACTTGGCAGAACACCCTGCAGTTCCTTCCACGTTGCCACAAATGGCCAGATTTCATCTTTTCTCATTGCCAAGTAGTATTCCATCGTATATAGAAACCTCATCTTCTTTATCCATTTGTCCATTGACGGGCATTTAGGCGCTTTCCGTCATGTGGCTATTGTTGAAAACGCTGCTATAAACATTGGGGTACGAGTCCCCTGTGCATCGGCACTCCTGAATCCCCTGAATTCTAGCAGTGCTATTGCTGCATCATAGGGTAGATCTATTTTTAATGTGGTGAGGAACCTCCACACTGTTTCCAGAGTGGCTACACCAGTTTTTCTTCCCACCAACAATGCAAGAGGGTTCCTGTTTCTCCCCATCCTCTTCAGCATCTATAGTGTCCTGATTTGTTCATTTCCGCCACTCCGACCGATGTGAAGTGGAATCTCAGTGTGGTTTTGATTTGTATTTCTCTGATGAGGAGTGACGCTGAGTATCTTGTCATATGTCTCTTGGTCATCTGGATGTCTTCTTTCGAGAAGTACCTATTCATGTCTTGTGCCCATTTCATCACCCGATTATTTGTTTTCAGCTGTGGCGTTTGGTGAGTTCTTTATAGGTGTTTGGATACTAGCCCTGTGTCTGATACGTCATTTGCAAATATCTTTTCCCATTTCATCTGTTGTCTTTTTGTTTTGTTGCTTGTTTCCTTTGCAGTGCAGAAGGTTTTTATCTTGATGAGGTCCCTACAGCTCATTTATGCTTTTAATTCCCTTGCCGTTGGAGACGTGTCATGTAAGAAATTGCCACAGCTGAGGTCGGAGAGGTTTTCTCCTGCTTTCTCCTCTCGGGTTTTAAAGGTTTCGTGTCTCACATTCAGGTCCTTTATCCATTTTGAGTTTATTTTTGTGTATGCTGTAAGAAAGTGATCTAGTTTCATTCTTCTGCATGTTGCTGTCCAGTTCTCCCAGCACCAGTGGTTAAAGAGTCTGGTTTTTTTCCATTGGATACTCTTTCGTGCTTGGTGGAAGATTAGTGGGCCGGGCCATACATTTGTGGGTCTGAATCTGGGTTCTCTATTCTGTTCCATTGGCCTATGTGTCTGTGTGTGTGCCCATTCCATACTGTCTTGATGATTACAGGTTGTAGCAGAGGCTACATTCTGGGACTGTGATGCCTCCTGCTTTGGTTTTCTTCTTGAATATTACTTTGTATATTCGGGGTCTTTTGTGCTTCCATACACATGTTACATGATTTGTTCTAGCTTTGGAAAGAATGGTGGCACGATTTTGATGGGGATTGCATTGAAGGTGTAGATTGCTTTGGGTGGTATTGACATTTTAACAATATTCATTCTTCGAATCCATGAACATGGAATGTTTTCCCATTTCTTTTTGTCTTCTTCAATCCTTCATAACCCTTGTATAGTTTTCAGCATACAGAACTTTTATATCTTTGGATTGGTTCATTCGTATTTTTAAGGTTACTGATAGGTATTTTATGGTCCTGGTGCAACTAGGAACGTGATCAGTTTCTTTAGTTGTCTTTCTGTTTCGTTGTTATTGGTATATTAAAATGCGATGGGTTTCTGTACATTGCTTTTGTACCCTGTGAGTTTCCTGATTGATGTAGCAGTTCCAGGAGACTTTTGGTGGATTCTGTCAGGTTTTCCAGGTAGAGTATCATGTGGTCTGTGAAGAGTGAACGTTTGACTTCATCTTTGCCATTGTGATGCCATTGATTTCACTTTGTTGTCCGATTGCTGGTTCTAGGAATTGCAAAACTATGTTCAACAACAGTGGTGACAGTGGACATGCCTGTCATGTTCCTGATCTCAGGGGCAAAGTTTTCAGTTTATCCCCAGGAGAATTATATTAGCTGTGGGCTTGTATCATACGTGACTTTTACGATGTTTTCATATGTTCCTTCTATTCCGACTTTCTTGAGGGTTTTTATTAAGAAAGGATGCTGTGTTTTTTCAAATGCTTTCTCTGCCTGTATTGACAGGATCATGTGGTTCTTACCTGTGATTTTCTTAATGTGATGTATCCTATTGGTCGATTTGCAAATATTGAACCAGCCCTATACCCCAGATAGGAATCCTACCTGATCATGGTAAAAAATTCTTTTCATATGCTGTGCGTTTGATTTGCCAGTATCTTGTTGAGAATTTTTGTATTCTCATTCATCAGGCATATTGTCCTATAGTCGTCTTTTTTTTTTTTTTTTTTTTTTGCTGGGTCTCTGTCTGGTTTGGGAATCAAAGTAAAGCTGGCTTCGTAGAATGAGTCTGGAAGTTTTCCTTCCATTTCTATTTTGTGGAACAGCTTGAGAAGCATAGATATTAACTGCTTTAGATGTCTGATGGAATTCCCCAGGGAAGCATGTGGTGCAGAAAATGAGATAAATCTTAGGATGCAATGACTAGGACAACTCCATGGGAAGCTGATGGTCTCAGGAATAAGATATGGAACACATATGAGTAGGGCAAAGGGAAGCCTCTGTCGACCACCATGGGAACCCAAAGGCAAGATGCCTGTGTTCTTACCTTAGAAGTGAGGGAAAGCTTCTGGAGTTCACTGTTTTCCCTTGCCATCCTATCAGTGGATAGAGAAGACAGTGATTCCAAGGTAACAGGCTTGTGCTGCAGGCTGAGCTCAAATGTTTGGAACAGGGCTTGGATGCAGTAGTTCATGAATGGTCCCTTTCTGTGCTAAGCAGGTCCTCGAGAATACTGCCCATGGTGAACCAACTGTTCTTCAGAGTAAAAGCATCTTTAATGGCCAGGGAGGGAAACAAGTTGGCTAGCCATCATTTCTTCTACCAGCCACCCAAACACCAAGTACTCTCAGGAAGGCAATCCTTCCTTTGGGATCTCAGAAACTGATTGCTCTTGGTTAGCACAGACCAGATTCAGAGCTGGTTAGGAGTGGCCAGCACTCACTATGCAGGGGACAGTCTCATTGTCCTTGCCTGAGACCAGAGACATGGTTATCATTATGGCCAGGGAAATCAGAATGGCTAGAAACAGGGCCAAAGTGTTTCAGTTCAGCAAATTATGGAATCAAGCTGGGACAGAAATGTCTACCTCCACATTCCTCTTATCCCAGAAGGGAGGATAGCTCCCTTCCAATATCGGTGACCCTGACTCCACCTGAGCCTTGCTGCTGGGCACTTTGAAATCCCCTGGGCTTACCTTTGTCCACATAGTGCTCAAAGGCAGTTGTTGAGGGACCCTGTGGCCCAAGGGATCCCGCGGTGACAAGAATATGGTCTGACATCCCAGTTAAAAGTAGAAAAAAATGCCTCTGAGATACTGTCCCTGAGTGGACAAGGGAGAGAACTTGGTGGGAAAAGAGCAACAGGGTGGAGAATGATACAGAGAAGGCCAAAGTTCTTTCTTAACACGAGAGAATGCGATAAATCAAACAATGATGCGACGAGCACAATCTCCTGATAGGATGGTTGCCTCAGGAGTAAGACCCATGTGTGGGCTAGGACCAAGGGAAACCTCCTGCAGTGTTTCTCCAGAAAGGGGTGAAAAGTTCCTGGCACTGGCTTTTGTTGCCCTGTCCTTTGAAGCCAGAATTGACACCCAGTTAGCACATTCTAGCTTGGGGCTAACCCTCAGATATTTGGAGAATGGTTCTGCTGCACCAGTCCTTGAGTGGGCTCGGTCCAGTACGTAGCAGATCCTGAAGAATATTGCCAATGGATGAAGTGTCTGCTCTGCATGGTGAAGGCATCTGTATCCTCCAGTGGTAGGAGTTCTGCTGACGAACTGTTGAAGATTGGGGGCGATGGTGGGGGTGGTCCAGAGCCCAAGACCAAGAAAGATCTCCTGAAGACATCTTTCCTACAAAAAAGGTGATTTTATTAAACGATGGGGACAGAACCCACATGCAAGCAAATCTGCAGTGGGGTCCTGACAGGTAACTTATTATTATTGCACACCATCAGGTTGGCAGGGTGTCACGGATAGGGTAAGTCTCTAAGCAGTGTTGGAAGCAAGCTTTCAGCACCTTGAGGGACTAGGTGTGGCTAAGGAAATGCCCTTCATTACCATTTAATAAAACCCAAGTCATGAGACCCATTCAATGTATATGGGGCGGGTGCATAAGCTTGGAGGAATACTGCCAGGATATACCTTGAGCAGTTGAAATAAAAGAAGTTGACTTGCAGGGTCTTCAAGGTTGGGATGATGTTAGGCTTAGGTTGTGTTTTGCCCCTAGCAAAGGGTCATCACCATCACCGAGCAGCTAAGCTCCTAGAGGGATGTCACTCTATCCATTTCAGGGATTGTCAGTGGGCTATAAGCAGTAAGGGAATTTAATTTTCATTTGCCGTAGCATCACACATTACCATGACAAGTGCTTAAGGCCCTTTTCTCTGCACGTGGGTGGTCAAGACTGTCCAAGGAATAACAATCATATTCCACCCAGGGTGGGAGGAGGGGCTAGCTTGTGCTTTACCCCTCAGCCTGCCTTATGCTCCCTCATCATATCCTCCCTGAATAATGTCAACCCTGAAACCTTGAAGATGGATGAAGGTGGAAGGTCTCATCTTCTGTAGCTTCTTTGTGCTGAGTAGGGGCATAGAGTCGTCCCTACCTATATGGGTCCTTATTGGTCTCTTGGGGAACGTACAGAGGAGTTACAAAGGCAGTGGTGGCTTGAGGTCTCGTACAGGTTCCCCGGAATAAAAGGCACATTAGTTTGCCCACTGACTAACTGTAAAGCGGGTAGAGGTTTTATTTCGATTCGGGAGCCCATGAAAATTGCCCCTCTAAATGACTGCAGTAAGAAGACATAACATGATGCCGTAAGGGCCATTTATTTCAGGGTTAAATCCCCTGTTGCATGAGACTTTCCATCCTTTGAACAATTAGGTCTGGGGGTTTATATGGGGTGAGTTTCGAGTAACTGTCAGATCAGGTGTAGGGAGGACATGGTTTGCATACTTAGAGATTTATAACTTAACTCAGCTTCAAGTGGATACTACAGCACTGTCTATTGATAGGTCTAGAGTGAGAAAAGATCTTGTGTACAGCTGTTGGGGAAACCCATCCCATTTTCAAGCTGTTTCAAGATTATACCCAGGGGGTCCTATTACTATGCCCACAGGAGAACAACAAGGTTGTCCATACCTGTGCTATTGTGACAGGATCTCTCAAGGTTACCTCACGTTGTCTAGTTTAGGCAAACATTTGAAGACAACTAGGATTTAACATTGATAATGTGCATTGCTGAAATGTAGTTTTTCTCTCTAAAAACCCTCTTTGCCTGTGATACCCAAATCCAGACTAATTCATTTGCGAATAAGGGCACTCTTGACAAACTTGGCCTCATTATTTCCATAAGCTCTGCAAGAAGAGTCATTGATCTAAGGATCTTTGAAAGCGTGCTTTACTTTACTGGAATCCCTTCTAAGGAATCTCCAGACTGAACTTTGGTAGCCTCTCCAGGCCAGAAGCCAAACCAAGGACTTCCTGTCAGATGGGCCTGTAATACCAGTGGAATTGGGCGAATTCCTCTTCACGAGGTCCCCAAGATATCCTAGGGTTCCTGTGCCTGCCAGGAAGGGACATTCTTTACTTGCCTGGTGAGGCGCTGGGAACTCTGGGAACCAGGTATCCGGAAAACATTTCCAAGGGGCTTTAATGGCTCCATGTTACATCACGTCAACCTTAGTTCCTCGAAGCTGTAGTGTCATTTCTGAGTCTATGCATGTCTCTCAAATAGGACATTCCAGTCAAAGTCATAGGAAAGTAACCAGTATTTCCAAAGGTGTCCTGTTACAAGCAAGAGATTCTTATTGCACGTAGGCAAATACCTGTAATGGCCATGAAAGGAAGAATACTCACAGAGAGTGTTTGAATTTCAGAAGATTTAGGTACAGAGGGAAGGTCAAGGCTTCAGTTGACAAGTGAATAGTTGGTGACATCTCTGCCTATTAGAGATACCTGAAGAGCAGAGAACGTTTCCTTCATCTAGAACAGCAAACATTAGAGAAGCAGCAAGATTTCCAGCAAGACTCACAAAACTATAATCTTCCTCAATTCATTTAGGCCCCTCTTCCTAATTCTGGTTCAGTTGGAATATAGCTTTTGAGTTCTCGAAATACTTACCCTTTTTAGTAGGAATCTGAAAGATTGCAAATCCCTGTATTTGTCCTAAAAGTATTTATTTTGTGAATCTCCTACGATATGAAACAGGTTTCGTGAGAGAAGATTTTGTTATGTTTATCCTTTATGGAGAGGGGAGAGAGAGAGAGAGAGAGAGAGAGAGAGAGAGAGAGAGAAGGAGTGGGGGAGGGGCACAGGAACCTCAGGATATCTTGGGGACCTCGTGAAGAGGAATTCGCCCAATTCCACTGGTATTGCAGGCCCATCTGACAGGAAGTCCTTGGTTTGGCTTCTGGCCTGGAGAGGCTACAAAGCTTCAGTCTGGAGATTCCTTAGAAGGGATTCCAGTAAAGTAAAGCACGCTTTCAAAGATCCTTAGGATCAATGACTCTTCTTGCAGAGCTTATGGAAATAATGAGGCCAAGTTTGTCAAGAGTGGCCTCATTTGCAGATGAATTAGTCTGGATTTGACTGTCTTGGGCAAAGAGGGTTTTTACAGAGAAAAACTACACTTCAGCAATGCACATTATCGATGTTAAATCCTAGTTGTCTTCAAATGTTTGCCTAAACTAGACAACGTGAGGTAACCTTGAGAGATCCTGTCACAATAGCACAGGTATGGACAACCTTGTTGTTCTCCTGTGGGCATAGTAATAGGACCCCCTGGGTATAATCTTGAAACAGCTTGAAAATGGGATGGGTTTCCCCAACAGCTGTACACAAGATCTTTTCTCACTCTAGACCTGTCAATAGACAGTGCTGTAGTATCCACTTGAAGCTGAGTTAAGTTATAAATCTCTAAGTATGCAAACCATGTCCTCCCTACACCTGATCTGACAGTTACTCGAAACTCACCCCATATAAACCCCCAGACCTAATTGTTCAAAGGATGGAAAGTCTCATGCAACAGGGGATTTAACCCTGAAATAAATGGCCCTTACCACATCGTATTATGTCTTCCTACTGCAGTCATTTAGAGGGGAAATCTTCATGGGTTCCCGTATCGAAACAAAACCTCTACCCGCTTTACAGTTAGTCAGTGGGCAAACTAATGTGCCTTTTATTCCGGGGAACCTGTACGAGACCTCAAGCCTCTCTTAGGATGGTCGCACCTTTCTTTTTCACTTTCCTTTCTCAATTCATACTAACAGGTCCTTCTTACGATGGGCCATTCAAAGCATCACTGCAGACATTCGAGTTCCCAACTGGAAAGATCAATCGGATTCCTGCTGCCTGTTCCCACTTCCATCTGAGGATACTTCAAGCCTCACATCTGAAATCTTCACTGGCAGTACTGGTAGACACTGGGTTTGAAATGTGCTCTGACAAAATGCTGTGTATACATTCCAGATTACCACCGAGGCATTTCTGGATTTCTGAGCGACATGCATACTTCAACTGGCGCTTTCAACAATGCCTCTCTTTCCTCTAGTGACTGGCTACACTCCTGGACTGAGCATGTCTGTCAACTACCAAAGCACTTCTCTCTTGTTTTCCTAACTCTGTTGTGCTGGTTTCTCCCATGCCTCTCTGCCTGGTGCCGACTCCATCACTACACTTGCTGAAGCCAAACGATGAGCCTTTCTACTCAAGAAGGCCCACCTTGGATTCAGCCGCCGCTGCCTTTTGTAACTCCTCTGTACGTTTCCCAAGAGACCAATAAGGACCCATATAGGTAGGGACGACTCTATGCCCCTACTCAGCACAAAGAAGCTACAGAAGATGAGACCTTCCACCTTCATCCATCTTCAAGGTTTCAGGGTTGACATTATTCAGGGAGGATATGATGAGGGAGCATAAGGCAGGCTGAGGGGTAAAGCACAAGCTAGCCCCTCCTCCCACCCTGGGTGGAATATGATTGTTATTCCTTGGACAGTCTTGACCACCCACGTGCAGAGAAAAGGGCCTTAAGCACTTGTCATGGTAATGTGTGATGCTACGGCAAATGAAAATTAAATTCCCTTACTGCTTATAGCCCACTGACAATCCCTGAAATGGATAGAGTGACATCCCTCTAGGAGCTTAGCTGCTCGGTGATGGTGATGACCCTTTGCTAGGGGCAAAACACAACCTAAGCCTAACATCATCCCAACCTTGAAGACCCTGCAAGTCAACTTCTTTTATTTCAACTGCTCAAGGTATATCCTGGCAGTATTCCTCCAAGCTTATGCACCCGCCCCATATACATTGAATGGGTCTCATGACTTGGGTTTTATTATGTGGTAATAAAGGGCATTTCCTTAGCCACACCTAGTCCTCAAGGTGCTGAAAACTTGCTTCCCCCTAACCCTAACCCTATCCTTGACACCCTGCCAACCTGATGGTGTGTAAGAATGAGTTACCCGTCAGGACCCCAGGGCAGATTTTCTTGCATGTGGGTTCTGTCCCCATCGTTTAATAAAATCACCTTTTTTGTAGGAAAGATGTCTTCAGGAGATCTTTCTTGGTCTTGGGCTCTGGATCACGCCCACCATCGCCCCCATTCTTCATCAGTTCGTCAGTAGAACTCCAAACACTGGAGGATACAGATGCCTTCACCATGCAGAGCAGACACTTCATCCATTGGCAATATTCTTCAGGATCTGCTACGTACTGGACCGAGCCCACTCAAGGACTGGTGCAGCAGAACCATTCTCCAAATATCTGAGGGTTAGCCCCAAGCTAGAATGTGCTAACTGGGTGTCAATTCTGGCTTCAAAGGACAGGGCAACAAAAGCCAGTGCCAGGAACTTTTCACCCCTTTCTGGAGAAACACTGCAGGAGGTTTCCCTTGGTCCTAGCCCACACATGGGTCTTACTCCTGAGGCAACCATCCTATCAGGAGATTGTGCTCGTCGCATCAGTGTTTGATTTATCGCATTCTCTCGTGTTAAGAAAGAACTTTGGCCTTCTCTGTATCATTCTCCACCCTGTTGCTCTTTTCCCACCAAGTTCTCTCCCTTGTCCACTCAGGGACAGTATCTCAGAGGCATTTTTTCTACTTTTAACTGGGGTGTCAGACCATATTCTTGTCACCGCGGGATCCCTTGGGCCACAGGGTCCCTCAACAACTGCCTTTGAGCACTATGTGGACAAAGGTAAGCCCAGGGGATTTCAAAGTGCCCAGCAGCAAGGCTCAGGTGGAGTCAGGGTCACCGATATTGGAAGGGAGCTATCCTCCCTTCTGGGATAAGAGGAATGTGGAGGTAGACATTTCTGTCCCAGCTTGATTCCATAATTTGCTGAACTGAAACACTTTGGCCCTGTTTCTAGCCATTCTGATTTCCCTGGCCATAATGATAACCATGTCTCTGGTCTCAGGCAAGGACAATGAGACTGTCCCCTGCATAGTGAGTGCTGGCCACTCCTAACCAGCTCTGAATCTGGTCTGTGCTAACCAAGAGCAATCAGTTTCTGAGATCCCAAAGGAAGGATTGCCTTCCTGAGAGTACTTGGTGTTTGGGTGGCTGGTAGAAGAAATGATGGCTAGCCAACTTGTTTCCCTCCCTGGCCATTAAAGATGCTTTTACTCTGAAGAACAGTTGGTTCACCATGGGCAGTATTCTCGAGGACCTGCTTAGCACAGAAAGGGACCATTCATGAACTACTGCATCCAAGCCCTGTTCCAAACATTTGAGCTCAGCCTGCAGCACAAGCCTGTTACCTTGGAATCACTGTCTTCTCTATCCACTGATAGGATGGCAAGGGAAAACAGTGAACTCCAGAAGCTTTCCCTCACTTCTAAGGTAAGAACACAGGCATCTTGCCTTTGGGTTCCCATGGTGGTCGACAGAGGCTTCCCTTTGCCCTACTCATATGTGTTCCATATCTTATTCCTGAGACCATCAGCTTCCCATGGAGTTGTCCTAGTCATTGCATCCTAAGATTTATCTCATTTTCTGCACCACATGCTTCCCTGGGGAATTCCATCAGACATCTAAAGCAGTTAATATCTATGCTTCTCAAGCTGTTCCACAAAATAGAAATGGAAGGAAAACTTCCAGACTCATTCTACGAAGCCAGCTTTACTTTGATTCCCAAACCAGACAGAGACCCAGCAAAAAAAAAAAAAAAAAAAAAAAAGACGACTATAGGACAATATGCCTGATGAATGAGAATACAAAAATTCTCAACAAGATACTGGCAAATCAAACGCACAGCATATGAAAAGAATTTTTTACCATGATCAGGTAGGATTCCTATCTGGGGTATAGGGCTGGTTCAATATTTGCAAATCGACCAATAGGATACATCACATTAAGAAAATCACAGGTAAGAACCACATGATCCTGTCAATACAGGCAGAGAAAGCATTTGAAAAAACACAGCATCCTTTCTTAATAAAAACCCTCAAGAAAGTCGGAATAGAAGGAACATATGAAAACATCGTAAAAGTCACGTATGATACAAGCCCACAGCTAATATAATTCTCCTGGGGATAAACTGAAAACTTTGCCCCTGAGATCAGGAACATGACAGGCATGTCCACTGTCACCACTGTTGTTGAACATAGTTTTGCAATTCCTAGAACCAGCAATCGGACAACAAAGTGAAATCAATGGCATCACAATGGCAAAGATGAAGTCAAACGTTCACTCTTCACAGACCACATGATACTCTACCTGGAAAACCTGACAGAATCCACCAAAAGTCTCCTGGAACTGCTACATCAATCAGGAAACTCACAGGGTACAAAAGCAATGTACAGAAACCCATCGCATTTTAATATACCAATAACAACGAAACAGAAAGACAACTAAAGAAACTGATCACGTTCCTAGTTGCACCAGGACCATAAAATACCTATCAGTAACCTTAAAAATACGAATGAACCAATCCAAAGATATAAAAGTTCTGTATGCTGAAAACTATACAAGGGTTATGAAGGATTGAAGAAGACAAAAAGAAATGGGAAAACATTCCATGTTCATGGATTCGAAGAATGAATATTGTTAAAATGTCAATACCACCCAAAGCAATCTACACCTTCAATGCAATCCCCATCAAAATCGTGCCACCATTCTTTCCAAAGCTAGAACAAATCATGTAACATGTGTATGGAAGCACAAAAGACCCCGAATATACAAAGTAATATTCAAGAAGAAAACCAAAGCAGGAGGCATCACAGTCCCAGAATGTAGCCTCTGCTACAACCTGTAATCATCAAGACAGTATGGAATGGGCACACACACAGACACATAGGCCAATGGAACAGAATAGAGAACCCAGATTCAGACCCACAAATGTATGGCCCGGCCCACTAATCTTCCACCAAGCACGAAAGAGTATCCAATGGAAAAAAACCAGACTCTTTAACCACTGGTGCTGGGAGAACTGGACAGCAACATGCAGAAGAATGAAACTAGATCACTTTCTTACAGCATACACAAAAATAAACTCAAAATGGATAAAGGACCTGAATGTGAGACACGAAACCTTTAAAACCCGAGAGGAGAAAGCAGGAGAAAACCTCTCCGACCTCAGCTGTGGCAATTTCTTACATGACACGTCTCCAACGGCAAGGGAATTAAAAGCATAAATGAGCTGTAGGGACCTCATCAAGATAAAAACCTTCTGCACTGCAAAGGAAACAAGCAACAAAACAAAAAGACAACAGATGAAATGGGAAAAGATATTTGCAAATGACGTATCAGACACAGGGCTAGTATCCAAACACCTATAAAGAACTCACCAAACGCCACAGCTGAAAACAAATAATCGGGTGATGAAATGGGCACAAGACATGAATAGGTACTTCTCGAAAGAAGACATCCAGATGACCAAGAGACATATGACAAGATACTCAGCGTCACTCCTCATCAGAGAAATACAAATCAAAACCACACTGAGATTCCACTTCACATCGGTCGGAGTGGCGGAAATGAACAAATCAGGACACTATAGATGCTGAAGAGGATGGGGAGAAACAGGAACCCTCTTGCATTGTTGGTGGGAAGAAAAACTGGTGTAGCCACTCTGGAAACAGTGTGGAGGTTCCTCACCACATTAAAAATAGATCTACCCTATGATGCAGCAATAGCACTGCTAGAATTCAGGGGATTCAGGAGTGCCGATGCACAGGGGACTCGTACCCCAATGTTTATAGCAGCGTTTTCAACAATAGCCACATGACGGAAAGCGCCTAAATGCCCGTCAATGGACAAATGGATAAAGAAGATGAGGTTTCTATATACGATGGAATACTACTTGGCAATGAGAAAAGATGAAATCTGGCCATTTGTGGCAACGTGGAAGGAACTGCAGGGTGTTCTGCCAAGTGAAATAAGTCAGGCAGAGAAAGACAGATACCATATGTTTTCATTCATATGTGCATCCTGAGAAACTTCACAGGAGACCAGAGGGGAGGGGAAAGGGGGAAACGAGTTGCAGAGAGGGAAGGAGGCATACCCTAAGGGACTCTTAACTACTGAGAACAAACTGAGGGTTGATGGGGGGTGGGGGAGAGGGGAAAGTGGGTGATGGCCATTGAGGAGGGCACCTGTGGGGATGAGCACTGGGTGTTGAATGGAAACCAATTTGACAATAAATTATATTGAATACAAGAAAAAAGAAAAGATGCTCAAAGTCACTCCTCATCAGGGGACTACAAAGCAAAACCACACTGAGAGGCCACCTCACACGGATCAGAGTGTGCCTGTGGGTGGGCAGTCAGCACTGCTGCTTTGCTGGGACACAGTGTGTCCTCCAAAAGCGACAAGGGGTGGGGGGTCTCGCGCTTTGGGAAACATGGACCATCAGGAGCAGCGAGGCTGCAACGTAGCCCAGGGTGTCCCGAAGCTGGCCCAAACGTGGCCCATCAGCGTCATCGGGGCTCTTACAGGCTCCCGAGCCCCTGTCGGTGGCCGAGGAGGGGGGTGGGGGAGGGGCTTGGAAAGAGCACAGACTTGGGTTATGATTGCACGGAGGTCCGCCCATGCATATTTTTGGGGGTGGTTTTGGCTTCTTGGCTACTTTTCTAGAGCAGTTTTAGCAAACGTGACAGGAAGCTCCAGAGATTTCACACACATACCTGCCCTTACTGAGGCACAGCCTCTCCCCTGAGCAGGTATCCGAACCCCCCATCAGGGCGAGGCCTTTGTCACAGCCCCAAACCTGTGCTGATGTGTGTCCATCGCCCAAGGTCCGCAGCTGAGATCGGGTTGGCCTCTGACGTTGTACCCCAGTGCGTCCGGGCGGGTGCGTGTTGAGGAGTCTCTGCCGGTGCAGCGTCCCATCCAGTAGTCTTTCTGCCCTGACGCAGTAGGTTCCGTTGGTGCTGGCGCCACAGCGCATTTGCCAGGCGGAGAGGTGGGCGGGAGGCCGGCGGCTCTTGCCGGCGGTAGGAGCCCGCATGCGCTGTGGAGGGCGAGGGCGGTGCTCTTCTGAGCATCCGGCTTCTCCCTTGCTAGAAGTCTTCCACCTACGAGGAGGTCGCCCTGGGGTCCCTGTTTCTCCAAAGACCGTCCCGTTCGAGGCAGGTGAGTTCTGGTGGACCCAGCGCCACTCGGACTCCGGCAGAGGCCACAGTGCCAGCCGTGAGAGGCCGGGTGGCTCGGGGCGCCCTGGTTCTGCTCACTTGGGGGACAGCATTTGGCCACCCTCGGGCGGAAGGCCGGCCTGTCCGTGTGGACGCCCGCAGGCTCCCGTGAGTCGTGGTGGCCGCTCTGTGGCAGTGGGGTGTGTGTGTGGGGGCGCCTCCCGTGGCAGTGCTGGCTTAACCGCTGGGCAGGCGGTAAGGGCCCTTCTCACTGCAGGTAGTGGCTTCTGGGAGGTTCTCCGGGTGCCCGCCTCAGCCCCAGCTGTCGTGTAAGGAGTGTGCCAGCCGCCCTCGCAGAGGCTGTCGCATACCTTCCCACCTTGTCCGTCCCCTGACCCCGCACAGGCTGCACACGTTCTGTCCCCCGAGGCGGCTGCCACGAACAAAGGCCACCTTAGGCCCTTGCGTCCTGTGGGCCAGGCCCTAGAGAGTCTGGTGAGCTGGGGAAACCCTATAGAAATTGGGAAGTTGACGAGAAGAAGGGGAGAGTGCCCTTTGTTCCCTGGGTCAGTGTTTCTGAGACTCGGTGGTGTCGGGACACTTGGACATCAGGGGATTATTGAGGGCCCCAGAGAGGCTTCGTGTGTGGGGGTTGTGTCTCTTGATCTCTTCTGTGGTGAGGTTAAACCGAGAATTGAAGCGGGCGCCTGGGTGGCTCTCTGTGTTAAGGGTCCGACTCTGGCTCAGGTGGTGATCTCACAGTTGATAGTTTAGAGCCCCATGTGGGGCTCTGTGCTGCCAGCTGCCAGCCTGGACTTGCCTCAGATTCTCTGTGACCCTCTCCCTCTGCCCCTCCCCTTCACGTGCCCTGTGTCTCTCTCTCAAAAACAAACATTAAGGAAACCAAACCAAATCTGAGCATCTCAGATGTGATGAATTCACTTAAAGACAAGAAATTAGTACAGATTAACGTACTCATACCTTTCATGGAAAAAATACGTACATTTTCAGAACAACACTGTGTAGAAGCGTGGCATTGGCATTGGCATTGGCTTAGTGCAAGATCTTTATTCTTCCAGCTGCTTCTGCATTCAGTGTCTTGTGGCCAATTATGTTTAGGAAGGTGATGTGGACTCCCCCAGATGAACAGCTGGAGGCGAGGAGGGTGTGGCGGTAGCTCCTCGGGTATCTGGATGCTCTTTCCTGATTCCGCACTCAGATGGGTGGGGCTTCCTTGCTTCTCTTGGGGGTTAGCTGCCCGCACAGAGCGGCCTAGTTGTGTGGCACGCGGTGGACGTTTGGAACATCCTAGGCCACTACTTTCAGCTGATCTTCCATATCTTTCACTCAGCGAACACATTCTTGGAACCACCACCTGGATGAAGAAATGGAACCTTACCGTGCTTCCTACCTCCTACTGACTCCCACCGAACGTCCCCCAAAGGTAACCACGGTCTTGACTTTCACCAGCGATGGCTTTGGCTTGTTCTTCGCTTCATGTTGAGCCAGCCCTTGAGCGCTGGGTGTGCGCAATGCACCTGCTTTCCTTGCGTGGCTGTGCTGGTCCTCCCCTGCTGTCGAAGGCCCAGTGTGTGAGCACAGCACGGTTTATTCTTTCTCCTGTGGGTGCTCCGGTTTGTGCAGAGGCTGCCTGCAGATCCACATGCATCGTATTGGGTTGCCTTGGAGGAGCAGGGCGTGAGTGGTGGCACGTGTCTGTGCCCCATGAGCAACAGCGTGCGGGAGCTCAGGGCTGGCTGATGCCTGGTATTGCCTCTTCTCCTGTGTGTTAGCTGGTTGCTGGGGCTCAGGTGCTGGGAGGTACGGTGTATTCGTGGGACCCGCCCCTGTGTGTGTCTTGGCCACTTACGTGTTTCTTTTGTGAAATAATTGCCTTTTGGAAGCCACTTTGTGATTAGGTTGTGTGTTTTGGTTTTTGTTGATTTGAATGAGTTCTTTCTATGTGTGTGGAATACATCTGTGAATGGCAGAGGTTTTCACATTCTTGTGTATGTCTGCCTTACATTCTCTGTGTTGCCTTGTGGTAAGTTTCTTTTGTTTCTATCCAATAGTATAACCATTTGTATGTTTCTTGCCTTGGATTGGCTAGGGCCTCCCGTACTGTGTTGAATGGTAGTGGTGAGAGTAGGTGTCCTTGTCTCCTTCCAGATACGAGAGAGAAGGGTTTCATAATGTTTTGTATACTTAATATTTTTTAAAGTTTCTTTCTTTCTTTATTGATTTAGAGAGCATGCATGGGAAGGGGAGTGAGAGGGGGGAAAGCGAGTGGATCCCAAGCTGACTCCGCACTGTCAGCACAGAGTCTGATGCGAGGCTTGAACTCATGAACCGTGAGATCATGGCCTGAGCTGAAATCAAGAGTCAGACGCTTCACCGACTAGAAGCCACTCAGGTGCCCCAAAGAGTTCAGTATTTTACCACTACATATGGCACTTGCCGTGGCATTACTGGTAGATAGTTGTATCAAAACATGAAAATTCTCCTCTAGTTTTAGTTTGCTCTGATTTTTTAACAATCATCAAAGAAATAGTAATACTAAATTTTCTGAAATGTGTTTTGTGCATCTTTGGGGACAAGTGATTTGTCTCAATGTTGTGGTTTAACTTAAAACAACTTTTGCCCTTCTAGAATAAATCAAACCTGATGTCTATGCATTCTCTCTTTCCTGGATTCCTTTTGTAAATAGTGTGCTTTGGATCCTTGCATGTGTATTCAAGAGAGAGGTGGGTGTTCCCGTGCACCCTCTTGTGCTGTCCTTGCTGGGGTTTGGGTTACAGGTCGTGCTGGCCTCCTGAAACAACATAGGAAGAAGCACTCCGTGTGCTTTCCCGGAAGAGTTTTTGTGTGTGTTCTTTTCTTTTGGGAAGAAGTGCTAGGCCAACAGCCGGTGTAGGGTTTTCCTTGTGAGCAGGGTTTTCATTGCAGATTCCTTTCTTAAGTGGAAATAGGATTTTGCTGATTTCCCATATCTTCTTGTGTCTATTTAGATGACGCATTTTGTTTTCTAGGAATTTGCTCTGACCTCCCAAACTTTCCAAGGAATAAGTGTCAACTGGTTTCTAATATCCCTCCTATCTGCAGCATCTGGTGTGATACTTGCTTTAGAACTTCTTGATATTGGTACTTTGTGCTTTGTTTCTTTTTCATAGAACCAACTTGGGCTTTTTTGATTTCTGTCATTTACTATTTGTTTCCTGCAGCACTGATTTCTGCCCTTTTGTTTTCCATCTACTTGGTGATTGTTTGCTGTCCCATCTTGTAGTTCTTGAACTAAATCCTTCATTTGATTTTTAGCCTTTGTTCCTTTCCAGTATGTGTATTGTATTTATTTGCTTATTAGTGTGTTGATTCATTTTAGAATGAGAGCATGAGCAGGGCAGAGGGTCAGACGGAGGAGAGAGAGAGAGAGAGAGAGAGAGAGAGAGAGAATCTCGAGCAGGCTCCTCACTCAGTGTGGAGCCAGGCTGGGGATCGATCTTGTGGCTGTGGGATCATACCCTGGGCCAAAATCAAGAGTTGGTCACCAAGCAACTGAGCTATCCTATGATATATGTATTCTAAAGCTATGAGTCTCCCTTTAAGCACACCTTTACTGATCTCACAAGTTTTCATAAGCCAAATGTTTATTATCTTTTATGTGAAACTATTTCCTAACTTTCATTGTGGCATCTTTTTCTTAATTCATCACAATGTTTAGGAGCATAACACATCTTGATGTTTCGGGGGATTTTCTCATTCTCTTTGCGAGGATTTCTAGCTTAATTCCGTGAAGGTATGTGTCTCAGTGTTTTGGGGTGGTTGTAACAAAATACTATAGACTGGCTGCCTAATAAGAAACAGAAACTTCTGGGGCGCCTGGGTGGCGCCGTCGGTTAAGCATCCGACTTCAGCCAGGTCACGATCTCTTGGTCTGTGAGTTCGTGCCCCGCGTCGGGCTCTGGGCTGATGGCTCAGAGCCTGGAGCCTGTTTCCGATTCTGTGTCTCCCTCTCTCTCTGCCCCTCCCCCGTTCATGCTCTGTCTCTCTCTGTCCCAAAAATAAATAAACGTTGAAAAAAAAAATTAAAAAAAAAAAGAAACAGAAACTTCTTTCTTTTTGAGGAGACTGGGAAGTTCTCAAGATCAAGGCATCTGCAGATTCAGGGTCAGGTGAGAGTCAGCTTCCTGGTTTATCAACAGCCTGCTTCTCCCTGTCCTCCTGTGGTGGCAGGGGTGACGGTGCTCTCTCAGTCGCCCAGGACTGGTCATCGCCGGAAGTCTCCCTGTCTTCATCCCATCACTGTGGGCGTGATGAATTGTTGGGGGAATTGAACTGTGAATCGAATGCAATCCCTAAATATGCCCTGCAGTATTTCAGTCCTTTGAGATGAGCTGACTTTCCTAATGGCCTGGCATATATTCCTTTTCATGAACTGTTCCTCGGGCACGTGAAAATAATGTGTATTGGGGGAATGCAGTAGTCTCTATTTATAGGTTAGATGAAGTTTGTTAATGACAGAATTCAGATTTTAGTAACCACTTGAAACCAAGTAAGGAATAGGCGAGAATGAGTTTACTAATATAACTAACAGGCATATCCAAAATATCATTTCAGTGTATAGCCGGCGTGAGAAAAAATTATGAATGATTTTGCATTCTCTTTTATCACGTTGTCTTTAAAATGTGGTGTGCGTTTTATACTTTCCACACGTCGCACTTTGAGGAGCCGCGTTTCAAGTACTTGCAATAGAGCACGTGACCGCGTATTGGACAGCCCCGTCCCACTGCCTTGAGTTTTCTGTTGTCGTCAGTTCTGTCAGATACTGAGAGATGTATCGTCAAGTCTCCCATCATGCTTATGGATATGGCTCTTTTTCCTTTTCTATGTTTGTCAATTTTTCTGTATTTTGAGATTGCATGATTAGGTATATGCAAGTTTAGAAGTCTTGTTCTCTTGGTAGATGGAACTTCCATTGCGAAATGTTCCTCTTGGTCTCCTCTAGTAGAGCTTTTTGCTATAGAGGTTACTTTCTTGGAGGGTCCCAGTGGCCACATCAGTTTTCTGTTCGGTAGGGTTCGCCTAGGGATCTTTTCCTTCCACCTGTCTGTGATCTTACGTTTTAAGGTGTACCTTTGTGACCAGCGTATGCTTAGTTTCCTTCTAATGAATTTGAGAGTCAACCTTTTGCTTGCAGCATTTGTGCACATGTAATGACTGATAGGTTAGTTTACACGTACCGTATTATTAGTTTCTTCTTTGTCCCAGCTGTTCTGTGTTCTTTTGGTCTCTAGCCTTCCTTTAGAAGTAGGAGGGAGTTTTTAATTGTACACTGATCTGTTAGGTAATTGGAATATATCTATTTCTAGAGGCAGGTGCATTTTCAACTGACCCCTGCCCGATTCAGGACTTGTACTGCTTCCCTGACACTGCTCTCTCCTTTTATCTTTTCTTTGTTTTAAGATTTATTTGTTTTTTGAGAGAGACATAATACAATCGGGTGAGGGGCAGAGCAGAAAGGGAGACACAGAATCTGAAGCAGGCTCCAGGCTCTGAGTCATCAGCACAGAGTCTGACGCGGGTCTCCAACTCACAAACCGTGAGATCGTGACCTGAGCCAAAGTCGGACACTCAACTGACTGAGCTACCCAGGCGCCCCTGCTCTTTTCTTTGACACTTGAACCACACTGAACTCCTCTTCACCTTTTGTTGGCTAATATTTTTAAGTTTTAGATGGATTTTGGCGTTGTTGTCATTGTTTCGTGCACTTAACGCTTATTAAGGTTTGTTCTCATAGTTACCCTTTCTGTTGTGACCTTGTTCTGCAAGCCTTGTTTTTTCATATTTCTTTCAGAGACTACATTTCTTTTCTGCAACAAGCTGCTTTAATATTGATTTTAGTTGGTGACTGTAGTTGATGTGTAGCCATGGTTTGTGTGTGTGTGTGTGTGTGTTGTTGTTTTTGTTTGTTGTTTCTGTTTTTATTTTTGTTTTTGCTTCTGTTTTGCCTGAAAAAGATCTTTACCTTGCCTTCACAGTGAAGAATGTTTCTGTTAGGTAAAGACTTCCAGGTTGGTGGCTATTTTATTTATTTTCTTTTTTAATTTTTTTTTTCAACGTTTTATTTATTTTTGGGACAGACAGAGACAGAGCATGAACGGGGGAGGGGCAGAGAGAGAGGGAGACACAGAATCGGAAACAGGCTCCAGGCTCCGAGCCATCAGCCCAGAGCCTGATGCGGGGCTCGAACTCCCGGACCGCGAGATCGTGACCTGGCTGAAGTCGGACGCTTAACCGACTGCGCCACCCAGGCGCCCCGGATGGTGGCTATTTTAGTTCACCTTTCATACATGCCAGTCCATCATCTGGCTTCATTTGCTCTTCTTGAAGAGTCAGCTGGTAGTGTTGTTGTTGTTGTCCCATGGAAGGCGGTATCTTTGTCCTCTCATGACTGTTAACATCTTTTTGCCTCAGGTGTTCTTTGTGGAGTCACTCTCATGGTTCTTTTATCAGTTTTGATTCTTATCTTTGTCGTGATGTGGTACTACCCATTCTGTGTTTCCTCTACTTTGTGGGTTCCTATTGGACCTTTGTACCATATCTTCTGTGTCTTTTGGGCTTCTGTATTTTCTGGACGTTTTCTGTGTGTACAGTCTAGATATATTTTTACCTACCTATCTTTCAGTTCACTGAGTCTATTCACCTGTGTCTAGTCTGATGTGAAGCCCACAGACTGAGTTCTTAATGCCATTAACAAGATTTTTTAGTCTTTTAATTATGTTGGAGAGCTAGACAGAGTGGGAGCAAGGGAAGAACAGAGAGAGAGAGAGAGACACAGATGCCGAAGCAGGCTCTAGGCTCTGCACTGTCAGCACAGAGCCCAACGCGGGGCTCAAACTCCCGAATCACGAGATCATGACCTGAGCTGAAGTCAGATGCTTAACCAACTGAGCCATCAGGCACCTGGAGATCTTAATTTTAGCTCTGATAATTTGCAGTTTGAGAATCTGTTTTGAGTCTCTGAAAATTTCCCATTTGTCAAGAATGGTTTTTGGACAGTTGACTTTTGCTTCCAGTAACTCCTGTCTATGTGTCTCCTCTTGGTCTGTTTCTTTTCTTTATTCTTTGGGTCGATATGATGTAAATCTTTTTTTTTATGTTTATCTATTTATTTTGAGGGAGAAAGAAAGTGAGAGCAGGGGTGGGGGTAGAGGACGGGGGAGAGAGAGACACTGTTGAGGAGAGGCTCTTTTCTGTCAGTAGAGAGCCCAACACAGGGCTCAAACTCACAAACGTGAGCCGAAACCAAGTGTTGGTCACTTAAACGAGTAGACTGAGCTATCCAGGTGCCTCTCTTTTTTTGTTTGCTTGTTTGTTTCTTTCCTTTTCTTATTAAAAGAATTTTTTTGTTAATATTATTTTCTTTTGAGAGAGAGAGAGAGGTAGAGACAAAACTTGAGCAGGGGAGGGGGAGACAAAGTGGGAGACACAGAATCCAAAGCAGGCTCCAGGCTCTTCACTGTCACCACAGAGCCCGACACGGGACTCAAACCATGCAGCGTCAGATCATGACATGAACCAAAGTGGGATGCTTCCCCGACTGAGCCACCCAGGCATTCCTTTCATTTCCTTGCCTTGCTTTGCCTTGCCTTGCCTTGCCTTTCCGTTCCTTTCCTTTCCTTTCATTTCGTTTCCTTTTCATTTTTTTCTTTTCTTTTCTTTTTTTCTTTTCTTTTCTTTTGTCTTTTTTTTTGTCTTGTCTTATCTTGTCTTTTCATTTCTTCTTTGTTTTTATTTTTGTGCTGGACTGTATGGAGAAGCATAGAGGCTCTTCGCGTGCTTGTATTCCTTCAGCATTTCATCCCACACACCCCGAGTGCGGCGGTTATTGGGCCCACTCAGGCGTGAGTGAGTTGAGACTGGGGCTCAGTCTTTGTAAGGTGCAGTGTGAGCTGGGCTCACGCTGTCCCCCACCCCCGTGTAGACCTCCAGGGTCCCCATTTGGAGGCCTGGAGTATTTCCGAGGACCCGTCCTTGATGCTAGGTCCCAAAGCCCAGTTATTTTCTCCACAGCACAATGAGATGATGGAAGGGTCAGCTTCTCAGGCAGTGCTTGCCGAGTGCCGGGCTCATTTTCTGTGCCTCCCTGTGCTGTCCAGAGCTCGGTTAGCTGTGACTTTCTGCTTGCCTTTCTGTTAGGTTTCCTTTGCAGCTCGTTGGTATCTTGCCTCCAATCCCTGAGGAAATTCAGAATCCTCACATGTCTTGAGGGAGAGAGAGGACTCTGAACATTAGAGTTGGCTCAGCGGGCTTCCCTTTTGTTGGGATCTCAGTCCTTCCAGTTGTGACTGCCTCGGGGTCTCCTTGATGCCTTCAAACATGCTTCAAATTGAACTCATCTTTCCTAGTTCATGATGTGTTGATTAACAGGCTACTCACATGTATAAGAGCAAGCCAGGGAAGACTGAGAAGTCATAGCAAACATTTTGGTCATCAGCATTTGTTACAGGAGAAAACGAAACCCAGTAGTCCTTGCCTAGTACCCGTCGTTCTTCTAAAATGACCATCCAGTTTGCCCACACTCAGCCAGCGTCCATGGGGTGGTGATGGTGTCAGCCTCCCAGCTCTCTATCCCCGACTACCATGGCCGCCCTCCTCCCCTGTCAGGTGCCTGCCCAGGGAAGGCTTTGTGGTGACGGGCTGGCTATGGCAGGGCAACTAGACGATGTGGATTGCTTAAGTGACAGTTATTCTGGGAGTGTTTGATCAGTGTTGTTTGTTTTCTAATTTTCCTAATGTTTATTTACTATTTAGAGAGACAGAGAGAGTGGCCAGGGGAGGGGCAGACAGAGGGAGACCCAGAATCTGAAGCAGGCTGGGGGCGGGATGCACCTCAAGCGTACAGGGTAGCCCCCACAAAAAGGGCTTCTGTGTTGGTGCACCCGAATCATCTGCAGAGACACAACCACCCACCCTTGTTGAGCCCTTTTGTGACGCTGCACCATTGTGGTCGCCAGGCTCTGGCTGCTGTGCTCCTCGGAGACGGTGGTGGAGGCACATCTGAGAAGAGTGTACCTGGACGAGTGAAGGGGTTAGGAGGAAATGTCGCTTACTTGCGCACTGTGGTTCTGGAAAGGCCTTTTCCGGAGAGGTCGTTCGGGAGCTGAGGCTGACCGAGCACTCTCCCAGCAGTCTGACTCCGAGGCCAAAGGCCGGGGTCAAGGAGGAGCTTGGCTTTGTTGTGAGCGATGGAAGCGGAAGCGGAGCCAGGTGAGGCACCAGGCAGCTGGTGTTGGGACAGAACCTACCCCGTAAGGAGTTGGGTTTTCAGATAAGGGCCTGGGGTCGTTGTGTCCTCAGGGGGAAGGACTGGCATGATGTTGTTGAATTTTTTATGTTTATTTATTTTTTGTCAACATATGAAATTTATTGTCAAATTGGTTTCCATACAACACCCAGTGCTCATCTCAAAAGGTGCCCTCCTCAATACCCATCACCCTTCCTCCCCTCCCTCCCACCCCCCATCAACCCCGTTCGTTCTCAGTTTTTAAGAGTCTCTTATGCTCTGGCTCTCTCCCACTCTAACCTCCTTTTTTTTTTTTTTTTTTTTTCTTCCTGTCCCCCATGGGTTTCTGTTAAGTTTCTCAGGATCCACCTAAGAGTGAAACCATATGGTATCTGTCTTTCTCTGTATGGCTTATTTCACTTAGCATCACACTCTCCAGTTCCATCCATGTTGCTACAAAGGGCCATATTTCATTCTTTCTCATTGCCACGTAGTACTCCATTGTGTATATAAACCACAATTTCTTTGTCCATTCATCAGTTGATGGACATTGAGGCTCTTTCCATCATTTGGCTATTGTTGAGAGTGCTGCTATAAACATTGGGGTACAAGTGCCCCTATGCATCAATACTCCTGTATCCCTTGGGTAAATTCCTAGCAGTGCTATTGCTGGGTCCTAGGGTAGGTGTATTTTTAATTTTCTGAGGAGCCTCCACACTGTTTTCCAGAGTGGCTGCACCAATTTGCATTCCCACCAACAGTGCAAGAGAGTTCCCGTTTCTCCACATCCTCTCCAGCATCTATAGTCTCTTGATTTGTTCATTTTGGCCACTCTGACTGGCGTGAGGTGATATCTGAGTGTGGTTTTGATTTGTATTTCCCTGATGAGGAGCGACGTTGAGCATCTTTACATGTGCCTGTTGGCCATCCGGATGTCTTCTTTAGAGAAGTGTCTATTCATGTTTTCTGCCCATTTGTTCACTGGGTTATTTGTTTTTTGGGTGTGGAGCTGGTGAGCGCTTTCTAGATTTTGGATACTAGGCCTTTGTCCGATATGTCATTTGCAAATATCTTTTCCCATTCCGTTGTTTGCCTTTTAGTTTTGTTGGTTGTTTCCTTTGCTGTGCAGAAGCTTTTTATCTTCATAAGGTCCCAGTAATTCATTTTTGCTTTTAATTCCCTTGCCTTTGGGGATGTGTCGAGTAAGCGATAGCTACGGCTGAGGCCAGAGAGGTCTTTTCCTGCTTTCCTCTCTAGGGTTTTGATGGTTTCCTGTCTCACATTCAGGTCCTTTCTCCATTTTGAGCTTATTTTTGTGAATGGTGTGAGAAAGTGGTCTAGTTTCAACCTTCTGCATGTTGCTGTCCAGTTCTCCCAGCACCATTTGTTAAAGAGACTGTCTTTTTTCCATTGGATGTTCTTCCCTGCTTTGTCAAAGATGAGTTGGCCATACGTTTGTGGGTCTAGTTCTGGGGTTTCTATTCTATTCCATTGGTCTATGTGTCTGTTTTTGTGCCAATACCATGCTGTCTTCATGATGACAGCTTTGGAGTAGAGGCTAAAGTCTGGGATTGTGATGCCTCCTGCTTTGGTCTTCTTCTTCAAAATTCCTTTGGCCATTCGGGGCCTTTTGTGGTTCCATATGAATTTTAGGATTGCTTGTTCTAGTTTCGAGAAGAATGCTGGTGCAATTTTGATTGGGATTGCATTGAATGTGTAGATAGCTTTGGGTAGTATTGACATTTTGACAGTATTTATTCTTTCAATCCATGAGCACGGAATGTCTTTCCATTTCTTCATATCTTCTTCAATTACCTTCATAAGCTTTCTACAGTTTTCAGCATACAGATCTTTTACATCTTTGGTTAGAGTTATTCCTCGGTATTTTATGCTTCTTGATGCAATTGGGAATGGGATCAGTTTCTTTATTTGTCTTTCTGTTGCTTCATTGTTAGTGTATATAAGAATGCAACTGATTTCTGTACATTGATTTTGTATCCTGCAACTTTGCTGAATTCATGTATCAGTCCTAGCAGACTTTTGGGGGAGTCTATCAGATTTTCCATGTATAGTATCCTGTCATCTGCAAAAAGGGAAAGCTTGACTTCATCTTTGCCAATTTGGATGCCTTTGATTTCCTTTTGTTGTCTGCTTGCTGATGCTAGAACTTCCAACACTATGTTACACAACAGCGGTGAGAGTGGGCATCCCCGTCGCATTCCTGATCTCAGGGAAAAAGCTCTCAGTTTTTCCCCATTGAGGATGATGTTAGCTGTGGGCTTTTCATCAATGGCTTTTATGATCTTTAAGTATGTTCCTTCTATCCCGACTTTCTCAAGCGTTTTTATTAAGAAAGGGTGCTGAATTTTGTCAAAGGCCTTTTCTGCATCGATTGACAGGCTCATATGGTTCTTATCTTTTCTTTTCTCACTGTGATGTATCACGTTGATTGATTTGCGAATGTGGAACCAGCCCTGCATCCCAGGAATGAATCCCACTTGATCATGGTGGGTTATTCTTTTTATATGCTGTTGAATTCGATTTGCTAGTATCTTATTGAGAATTTTTGCATCTATATTCATCAGGGATATTGGCCTGTAAGTTCTCTTTTTTTACTGGGTCTCTGTCTGGTTTAGGAATCAAAGTCATACTGGCTTCATAGAATGAGTCTGGAAGTTTTCCTTCCCTTTCTATTTCTTGGAATAGCTTGAGAAGGATAGGTATTATCTCTGCTTTAAACGTCTGGTAGAACTCCCCTGGGAAGCCATCTGGTCCTGGACTCTTATTTGTTGGGAGATTTTTGATAACCGATTCAATTTCTTCGCTGGCGATGGGTCTGTTCAAGCTTTCTCTTTCCTCCTGATTGAGTTTTGGAAGAGTGTGCGTGTTTAGGAATTTGTCCATTTCTTCCAGGTTGTCCAATTTGTTGGCATATAATTTTTCATAGTATTCCCTGAGAATTGTTTGTATCTCTGAGGGATTGGTTGTAATAATTCCATTTTCATTCATGATTTTATCTATTTGGGTCATCTCCCTTTTCTTTTTGAGAAGCCTGGCTAGAGGTTTGTCAATTTTGTTTATCTTTTCAAAAAACCAACTCTTGGTTTCGTTGATCTGCTCTACAGTTTTTTTTAGATTCTATATTGTTTATTTCTGCTCTGATCTTTCTTATTTCTCCTCTTCTGCTGGGTTTAGGCTGCCTTTGCTGTTCTGCTTCTATTTCCTTTAGGTGTGCTGTTAGATTTTGTATTTGGGATTTCTCTTGTTTCTGGAGATAGGCCTGGATTGCAATGTATTGTCCTCTCAGGACTGCCTTCGCTGCATCCCAAAGCGTTTGGATTGTTGTATTTTCATTTTCGTTTGTTTCCATATATTTTTAAATTTCTTCTCTAATTGCCTGGTTGACCCACTCATTCTTTAGTAGGGTGTTCTTTAACCTCCATGCTTTGGGAGGTTTTCCAGACATTTTCCTGTGGTTCATTTCAAGCTCCATAGCCTTGTGGTCTGAAAGTATGCATGGTACAATTTCAATTCTTGTATACTCATGAAGGGCTGTTTTGTGACCCAGTATATGACCTATCTTGGAGAATGTCCCATGTGCACTCGAGAAGAAAGTATATTCTGTTGCTTTGGGATGCAGAGTTCTAAATATATGTGTCAAGTCCATCTGATCCAATGTATCCTTCAGGGCCCTTGTTTCTTTATTGACCGTGTGTCTAGATGATCTATCCATTTCTGTAAGTGGAGTGTTAAAGTCCCGTGCAATGACCACATTCTTATCAATAAGGTTGCTCATGTTTATGAGGAATTGTTTTTTATATTTGGGGGCTCCTGTATTCGGCGCATAGACATTTATAATTGTTAGCTCTTCCTGATGGATAGGCCCTGTAATTATTATCAAATGCCCTTCTTCATCTCTTGTTACAGCCTTTGATTGAAAGTCTAGTTTGTCTGATATAAGTATGGCTACTCCAGCTTTCTTTTGGCTTCCAGTAGCATGATAAATAGTTCTCCATCCCCTCACTCTCAATCTAAAGGTGTCCTCAGGGCTAAAATGAGTCTCTTGTAGACAGCAAATAGATGGGTCTTGTTTTTTTATCCATTCTGATACCCTGTGTCTTTTGGTTGGCGCATTTGGTCCATTTACATTCACTGTTATTATAGAAAGATAAGGGTTTAGAGTCCTTATGATGTCTGTATGTGTACAGTGTAGCCCCCACAAAAAGGGCTTCTGTGTTGGTGCACCCGAATCATCTGCAGAGACACAACCACCCACCCTTGTTGAGCCCTTTTGTGACGCTGCACCATTGTGGTCGCCAGGCTCTGGCTGCTGTGCTCCTCGGAGACGGTGGTGGAGGCACATCTGAGAAGAGTGTATCTGGACGAGTGAAGGGGTTAGGAGGAAATGTCGCTTACTTGCGCACTGTGGTTCCGGAAAGGCCTTTTCCGGAGAGGTCGCTCGGGAGCTGAGGCTGACCGAGCACTCTCCCAGCAGTCTGACTCCGAGGCCAAAGGCCGGGGTCAAGGAGGAGCTTGGCTTTGTTGTGAGCGATGGAAGGGGAAGAGGAGCCAGGTGAGGCACCAGGCAGCTGGTGTTGGGACAGAACCTACCCCGTAAGGAGTTGGGTTTTCAGATAAGGGCCTGGGGTCGTTGTGTCCTCAGGGGGAAGGACTGGCATGATGTTGTTGAATTTTTTAAAAGCTGGTGCTGGTTCTGTGTGGATAGTGGGTTGGGGGAGGAGACAAGAATGGATGCAGTGTGGACGTCATTGGGTAGAGTGGCTCCTTCTAATGTGTGGGTTGAGCTCTAAGATTCGTGCTTTAGGCAACAGGTACAAGCCCTTCACATCACCCATCACATAAAGCACAGGACAGTGTGCGTCTTTATATCCTTTACAGAACTACGTAATGTTTAAAAGCAGCGTGTGTAATTGTACGTGTGTGGGTACAAGGCGTACACTAAAGTATTCACCTGTTCTGGAGTGCGTGGCAGGCACTGTACTAGGTGCTGAACACTATGTGCTGCAGTTACCTCGCCCAGAGACGTATGTGGTTTTACGGAGAGCAATAGAAGGGCATGGGAGTGTGTGGTTCGGTGGAATAGGAGGAACGTGTGCACCGTGCGGCTGCAGGATGGCCGTTTTGTCCCATGGGTCGGCGTGGGTCAGCCTCGGGGAGGCGGTTTTCCTTGGGAGGTTCGGCTGCCCTGAGTTCTCCTTCATGCACCCCGCTCTGTCTCCCGGATGCCTTTCCAAGCACCTCGTAGTGAAGCTCCATCTGGGCGGACTGTGGGCTCTTTGAGTTCCACACGGGCCACCACCCTCCTCCCCCCACCTGTGCCTCCTCCTGGGAACAGAGCAGCTTGCTCCCTGGTCCGGTGGTCAGAAGCCAGGGAGATGGCTTTGCCTCTTTCCTGCTCTTCCCTCTCCCTGCTGGTCCGTGGGTCCTGTGGCGTGGAGCTTGCCTGTCTCAGAGGCCATCTGTGAGGTCTCTGGAGATCTGTACCCTGTCATCACTCGGGTGGACTCGGGGAGGGGCCGAGTCCTGCGGTCTTCCCTGCGCCGGCCCCACTCACCTCGCAGCAGCTTGGCTGTGGGGCGGGGGGCGCCTCCTGCTGTGCAGAGATGCTGGCTTCCTGCCCCATCCGTGTACAATACGCCTCGCTCTCTGAGAATTCGGCCTTTCTTTCTGAATCTGTGTCCTGCCTGCTGGCCCTTAGGGCTGGGTGTTGCTGAGCAACTTGGTCACTAACTCCTTTGGGGAAACACGTATGCCTTGTGTACAAGGACCGTCAAAACTTCTCCTTTTCTGCTCCTAGGTTGCTCAGTCAGTTAAGCGGCTGACTTTGGCCCCGTCATGAACTTTTTCTTGGCCAGGGAACCCCCGAGACGGGCTCTGAGCTGACAGCCCAGAGCCTGGAGTCTGCTTTCAATTCCTTGTCTCCCTCTCACTCTGCCCCTCCCCTGCTGCTCTCCGTCTCTAAGAAATAAAGAATGACATTAAAAAATTAAAACAGAAAATCTATTTCTATTTTACTCTTTTCTGTTGTTCACAAAGGTCGTGCTTGCTTCGTTCTTCCCCAAGGATGAGTAGAGCTGACCGTAGAACAACTTGGTGTTCGGGGTTCCACCCTGCCCACAATTGAAAATCCATGTATAACGTTTGGTCCCCAGAACACTTAACTGTTCAAACTCTCCTGTTGTCCAGTAACCTGAGTAGAAACACAAACAGTGCATTAGCACCTGTATCTTGTATGTGTTATATACTATATTCTTCGAGTCAAGTAAGCTAGAGAAACAGTTTTACGTCACAGGGAAATAGGTGCACAGCTCTACGCTGCATGGATCCCTAAGTTTCTTCTCCGTTTGTTTCTAGAAGGAATTGTCTATCAGAACCCACATCAGTGCTGGCTCAGGTGACACACTACGCTGTTGTTACGTGTATCGTTAGCACTATGCATCAGAAATGGGAGGCATTGGAAAGATTCCTGTGTATTTACGGATGTCACAATTCATGCGTTACCAATGAAGGGTGAATGCTTCGTGATGGCCTGGTGTAATCAGTACGATTGCTTCGTCATGGCCTAGGAGAGACACGGGTGAATGCATGGTTACAAAGCTTTTCTAGCCTGCGGTTTTACAGCCAAATTCCTAATACAGTCTGGACACATTGTTACATTACAAAAACGGCCTGTGATAGTAGGCTGAGAGGCATTTTCTCTGGGCGGGGACAGAGAGGCCTGCCAGAAGGAAATGTCATTTTTTGAAAGCCAGGTTATGGAACAACACGTTATTCGTTTTATGTCAGATCTTATCCCCTTATGCCCATGTGAGGATAGGCTGTCCAAGTGCACACAAGTCTCGCACACGATGTTCCTCCTGATGAATGCTTAGGAGTTGGTGACACACATGCGTCCCGGGTGGCCTGGCTGCATGCTCCCTCGATTTTCACGCACAGACGTGTGGGTGGCAGGCGAAGTGGTTCACTGAGCACCTTGGTGAGGATTTGCTGTCTGGAAAGTGGCGGTGGGTCCTCACAAACGTGCTGATAGGCAGACCTGCACGGGGTGGGGGGGACCCGCTAGATGGGGCAGTCTTGGGCCTTGGGGCCTGGCGGTATGGGGGTGGAGGCGGGCACTGTCTGTGCAGCTTTCCAGAAGGGCCTTTCTGTTCCTGGCCAATGTTTCCGTAGACGGCTGGCTGGCTTTAGTCCCAGCGCCCTTATCACGGAAGGGTCCATGTGGGAAAGGAGCCGAGACTGTGCCGGATCACTCCTGGTGGCAGCGTGCTTTCCAGCGACGCCACTTCCATGCCGCCTTCCTCGCCCTCCGTCTGCTTCGCCAGATCTCCTCTCTGTGGTGTCTTCTTCTGTGACCTCCTCTGGGCTTTTCTCTGTGCTGGTGACCTTCTGTAGGATACGTATTTTGAATCCCTGCATCCCCCGACTCTTTTTCTTTTTCTTTTTTTTCTTTTTGCCATAGGCACAGTCTCATTCATGAGTTTCCTGATTGGCTGTGTCATAGGTCCTGGAAATCACGCATGTCGTATGGACAGTCATCTCTAGCAGGGATTTTTTGATTGTGTTGGGCTTGATGGTTTCCCCAGAGTTTTTTGTAACGTCCCTTGGCATCTTCCTGACTTTCATAATGTTCCCTCTGTGGCGGTTCTCTTTGGTAGCTTTGACTGTCCTTCTTGTAACGTGCCTGTGTCATGAGCCTCACAGGTCCTCGTGGCCCCTGGTCCGCAGGCTGACTTAGACCCGCTGCGCTCCGGAGCGAGTGAGCTGCCAAGACACGTTTGGTGCTGACCCGTGGGGTTCTGGGTGGCCAGGACATTGTCCAATGTCAGAAGAACTTTGGAGGACAGTCTCTTGCTTTCAGCGTACTTCCTGAGTTGAGGGACAGAGCCGGGATGGAACTGGTCCAGGGCAAGGGCTCTGGTTGTGCAGCAGACCACTGGCCACTGGGACTTGTTGCCTTCAGGACCTTGGGGTGAGCTTCCTACACAGGGCCAGCCGCCCTGCTCACACCCCGCCCGTATCCGCTCAGTCGGTAGCTGCTTCACCCCTTCCTACCCAACATCTTGGCGCTCACTTGTCTTTCTCGTGAATAAATGTCGTTTGTGGCATTTTCCCCCCGACAGGGCACCTCCTTCTGCATGAAAAACCTGTGCAGGCAGCCATGGTCTCCTCACCTGATTTTCTTGGGTGTTCACTTTTTGTGTTGGAGTGGTTGACATGCGGTGGATGGTAGTTCCTGCTTCTCTGCAATCTTCTCTGGGGCGTCTGGGAAACTGTGTCCTTCTTCTTCGTGGTGGAGGCTGCTTCTCCTATCGTCTGGACCATTTTCAAAGCCAAACCCCTTTCTAAAACCACCAAGCTGTCCTGTGCCTGCATTGAAATGTGCCAGTTTTCGATCCTTCCCTTCCTTCTGCCTTACGTCGTGATGTCAGGTCTTCACTTGTCTTGCAGTTTGAGTTGAGTCTGCAGGTGTGCCCGTCTCACAGCAGTCCTACATCCACAGAGATGCCACATCTTCCACACGAGACACAAAGATGTCTCACAAATAGCACCAGGTTTTTGCATGTGCTGGGGTAGCTGCAGCGAGAGCTTCGAGAATTTCCCTTTCTTTGTGCCTCCATGGTCCTCACGCTGGCCGGCTGGCAGCTGCAGCTGTGGACCTCAGTACATGTCAGGCCATTCAGCCTTTTCTTGTCATACCATGAGTCTTTTCTGCATCGCGGGAGCACGTCCAGCATCCCTGGGGACACTTCAAACGGGTCCCGGGCTGTAATTAAGGTTCATGGTATTGCCCTTATCACGGTGAAAATGACGCAGGAACCCTGAGAAATCACTTCTCCTGTGGTGCTTGATTTACTGGAGAAAGGAAGTGCTTACCAAGAGCTGAGTAGCAGATTCGTGGATTCGTGCAACACTTGAGGGGACCTCAATAGCAACAGGAGGTGGTGCACCCTTCCCCCAGAGGACAGCGTCTGCTACAGCTCGTGTTATGCGGTTAGGACTTAATCCTGCGTCTCCACATTTGTTTGCCTTTCCCTTTACTGCAAATTGTACCATGTAGGTACGGTCTGTTTCTGTGTGCAAAATGATACGTTTTATCTTGTTAGAGTAGGTTTGTGTATGTTTTCAGAGAGGAAATGCTCTAATAGCCTAGTATCTGCGTACATTTCATGCACTCCTGGCCTCCCTTTTACTTACTAGTTTTGATACTTCGTAGCTGCTCAGCTCATCTGCCAGTCTTTCCAAACGTCACACATCTCCAGAAAAGTTTCCAATGTATTTATTGGAACAAAAATCCCCACATAGAAATGGGCCTGCACAGTCCTACCTCAAGGATCAGATAGGCTTCTGTGGGTTCACCTTGTCAAGTCAGATTGCAAGGAACGTGTTCAGTTCTGTGATAACATTCCCGTTGATTTGGAAAGGGTTAATTTATGAAAGAAATTGAAGTATGTCACCAGTTTGTACTTGGATTTTCTAGAATTGCTGAAATCAACATCTCTCTTTATTTGGAATGTCAGTTGTTAAGTGAACGTTTATCCCCTCGTTTGTCCTACAGAGACAAAAGCTCTGGGGCGCCTGGGTGTCTCAGGGCGTTAAGAGTCTGACTCTTGGTTTCAGCTCAGGTCATGATGTCATGGTTCAGGGATTGAGCCCTGCACCGGGCTCTGCGCTCGACTGACTGGAGAGTGTGCGTCCACCTCCTTGGAGCCCACCTGTACGCCATGTCCTGGGCGGGCGCTCAGTATTGTGGGAGAGAAACCCCACGCGGGGTGGTGGGCCCTGGCATCACTCTCCTCAGAAACCCTTCCTCCATAATATTTCCTGCTTGACTAAGGAAAGAAGTCGTAAACTCGCCCTTTCGTCAAGAGTCCTACCATCATTTTTGAAAAGTCCATTGGGTATGGTTGAGTCTGATTGAGCCAGGGGTTCAGGCTAAAACAGCAGCTTTTGAGTACCGTCAGCCTTTCCCCACTGCCGCTCCACAAGCCTGCTTGCCAGATGAGGCCAGAGGCTGCAGATGGGCAGGAGGCTTCTCGGCCTGTTGCTCCCGAGTCAGCAGAGTTCCTGAGTCCTAGACCTGCCAGGCACCTGAAAATGTCTGTCCCCTTGAGTGTCGGTCCCTCCGAGAATCCCCGGAACTCCTGTGGGTGGTGAGGAGGGGACTGGTGTGTGTGATGCTACTTGAGGGTGGTGGGTGCTGGGACTCTGGAGGGCCACGGAGGCCTGGTGTGCTCTGGTAAAGACCCCCTGTGTCTCTCCACTTTTGTCCCCTCTCCGACCCCAGGAGTGTGCAGCTCTCGCTGCAGAGCTCCACACCTGCAGGGAGCTACTCGTGCAGAGAGAGGAGGAGATCGCCAACCTGAAGGCGGAGAGAAACAACACCAGGGTCAGTAGGCGCACTGCCAGTGTCTTTAAACACAGGACACCATTCACTCCCCTTGTCCACATGTCCCCATGGAGTTGGCTGGGACCTATTTTTCTCAAACCTTCTTTGATCCGTGAGGAGGAGTAAGGCTATTTTAACACATTCGAGGGGGTGGCTCCCTACCTGGGAACTGAATTGAAGGGATTCAGACTTGGTTTTGCATTTGGTGAACTTGAGGCCCGGAATTGAAGGTGTTCTTGAAACACGGTGTTCCTTTTGCCTCTCCCGCCAGCTGCTGCTGGAACATTTGGAGTTCCTCGTCTCCAGGCACGAGAGAGCTCTTCAAAAAACCATCATCGGGCGACAGGCGAAGACTCCGGCCGGCGTGTCCAGTGAGGCGGAGGTGCTCAAGGTCCTCAACTCCATATTGGAGAAGGACAAAACCGAGGCTGAAACGGTGTGCCTAGCCACGGCGGTTCTCAGTTTGTGCACATGCTGTGTGTTCTAGGCACACTTTGTGTGTTTGTGTGACTGGAGTTTCCTTTTCATCTTCTTGAATTCTTGTAAGAAGACAGGTCTGTATGGTTAAAAAGCAGTAGTTGGTGGAAATGTTGTGAGTATCGATTGGCTAGTACAAATTGCATAATGTAATTTATTTCGGGGAAGATTTGTCTCCAATGTAAAATTGAAAGCGGTTAACAAGCAAGTTTGTGAACCGGAGCATCCGTGAAAAACCTTACCACCATTCTGTCATGTTATTTGAGGCACAAGGGATCTTAGGGTCACTGTATAGTAAGGACTAATGAAACACCTCTGTGTACAAACTCAATCCCTTTGTTTCCAGGTGAGAGAGCAGCTACGTGTGGCACTGGAGGGGTGTAGTTTCGTAGAAGAAGAATTAGGGGCCACACGCAGAGTTCAGCTGCAGACATCATCCCAGGATTTGATTGGAGGGGGTTTCCTTTTTATCCATTGTTTTTAAAACAACATAGGAAGACTAGCAGTGGGGGCCCTCACATGTTGCTTCTCTTTCTGGCTTTCAAAGGTGCAGAGCCAGATGAAAGAGCTCCTGGCTACCCTGTGCACTCTCGTGGCCAAGCTGGAAGAAGACCTGGACATCTCAAGGAAAGACCTCATCCTTTCTAAAGCAATGAACACCATATTACAAAGAGATGTCCGTGAAGTGAGTGTCATTTGAAATGGCCACGCCGTCGTCGAGCCAAACGTGGGGTGTTTGGTTTGGTCTTGCCCAGCGTGTCCTTCGTCTCCCACGGGTTTTGAACGTTTGGAGTTTGGTAGAAGTAGCAGCAGAATGGGACGTGATTCTGGGGCCCGGGCGGCTGCCTCCCCGTCTGCGTGGTGGAATCTGTCCTCCCTGGGCTCTCCCCTGCCGAGGCCTGGCGGGCAGGCGGCGGAGTGGCCTCGGGTGTGGAGTGTGGGCCACCTGAGCTTGGCCCATGCCGTGCTCTCGGTCCGTTTTGGGAACACACTCGGCACGTAGGAACCAGCGTGGTGCTGCCAGGTCGCTTCCGGGGGCACGACCGTGCAAGGGCGGCTCTGCCGAAGGGCCGTCACGGCCGCCTCTGCCGCCCTGCCCTCCTCCCAGGGTTCCGTGCTCCTGGTCGTGGCGGTCAGAGTGAACGAGGGGCAGCCCGCTGGTCCTGGTGTAAGGTCATGGAGGAGTGCGGCCGCTTCTGCACGTGTGGTCGTCGATGGGAATCTGATCATTGTCACAGAAACTAGTAAGGGTAGGATGGTTTCTCTGTGCCTCCTCCTGTCACTGTGAGCTGCCCTTTGCGGACAGTCCCCGCACACCCCACCCCCAGCCCGGCAATGCCACCTCGGGAAGACCCTGTCAGACCCTCGAGGGTGTAAGTGCACGAGCAGTCTGTTTAGTACCTCAGTGTGGGTGAGATCGTGTCAGAATTTAAAACAAAAGTATTTGCAGAAATTCTATAACCCGTTCAGTGAAGTTGTTGTTTGGCAAAGGTGGGGAGAGACCCCTCAGCAGAGTTCAATATGCAGAGAATTTAGAAAATCATTTCTTAGGACTCATCACTTTCACTCCTGAGACTGCTGACATACATTGCTTAGTAAACACGGAGGACTGGAAGAGGAATCTTTCCGGTGTTGGACAAGAAAGGCAGGGCAGGACGTTCTGGTTCCATTTGCAGTGTCAGACACCATGGGATACAATGTTGTTACAGGGTGAGGCTACAGAAGATGACTTCCAGTTATATGAAAGGTGGAGTTTGGCTTCCATTTGTTAACACTGCTGCTTCAACTTTGTGGTAATTGGATGAGATTTCATCCACCTTTTCCCCGGGAAAAAGGATGGTTGTCTCATGGTGTGTGCCTCCAGAGGCAAGTCGCTGTTCCGTGGAAAGCTGAACGGTGTCCGGAGGCAACCGAGGTTGTGACTTCCGGGAGACTTTATTATCCGTTTGTCTTTGAACACATGGGAAAGAATAAGCCTGGGTAACTGGTCAGAATCCCGAGCAGCCTCCGCACTGTCGGCACAGAGCCTGACGCGGGGCGCCAACTCACAGAGCGGCACCGGCTGAGCCACCCAGGTGCCCCGAGGATGCTACTTTTCTGTTTGTTTGGAAAATGAGGATTTCGCCCGGTTTTTGTGTCTGCAGTGTCTTAATGTGTCGTACGCTAACTCTTTCCCTGTTTTCCCTCTGAAATACCTGCTGTAGGCCATGGCCCAGACGGAAGACATGCAAGACAGGATCACTACCCTTGAGAAGCGCTGCCTCAGGGCACAGCACGAAGCCACCTCTCTGCACGACCTCAAGGATAACCTTGAAAACGAGATCGCAAAGAAGGACTCTCTGCATCGACAGGTCGTTGGTTTCGTTGAACTTCATTCCACTTTTATTAATTACAAGTCAAGTTAAGGACCAAGTGTCAATGTCAAGGTTTTAGGATCTTAGAATCTTGTGTTGACCAGCAGGGTTACTTCAACGTCCAGGGTTTAATTCTTTCGAATTTTACGAAGCATGTTATGGGGCTCCCCTCCTTGATTCCTTCTTTGTCTTGTCTTACATGCACGTTACTCTGTTGCCTGTTAGCACTGTTTCCAAAGGAGCAGGGAGTGGCCGGGAATGTGGAGGCAGCTGGCCATTTTGGTTAGTACCTGAGAACGGGGGGAATGGCAGGTGCAGAAGCACAGTCTGGCGTGAGGCTGTGAGACCCTGTGTTTTGGGAAGCAGCACGTCTCTTCCTTGGTTGTCTCAGGTCATCCGGCATTGAACAGGAAAACCACATCCAGCTTCTTGGAAACAGAGTGAGTTTGCCTGGTGTGTTTGTCAAATGTGTCAGTCGACCCAAAATGATAATCAAAGTGAAATACTAGGAAGCCATTAAAATGACATGGAGGAATGCTGTTTGAGAGCACGTAACATGTTCCAAGTCATGAATGTATAGGGCAGATCGTGAAATACTATGTGTACAGCATGTGATTTATTTTGGAGGGTTTTAAAGCATGATACGCGGTCTGTATATACACACAGAGCCATATGCACACAGAAGATGGAAGGAGTCTGTGGCAACACATGTTAACCTTGCAAAAACCTTACCTTATACATGATTTTTAAAATGATTTTATATAATTTTAATGTTTATTTATTTTTGAGAAAGGGAGCCAGAGTGAGAGAGAGAGAGAGAGAGAGAGAGAGAGAGCGAGCATGAGCAGTGGAGGGCCAGAGAGGGAGAGAGGGAGACACAGAATCCAAAGCAGGCTCCAGGCTCTGAGCTGTCAGCAGAGAGCACGAGGCGGGGTTGACCCCGTGAGCTATGAGATCATGACCTGAGCCGAAGGTGGACGCTTAACCGACTGAGCCACCTCGGCTTCCCTAAAAGTCCTTTAACAAAAAATCTCGTGTCTAAGTTTTCCACGTTGAAGTTTTCCACGTTTTTGGTCAAGAGGGAGAGTGTTTTTGTTGAATAATGGTACACTTCCAAAAAGAACTCAACTGGCATCAGGCATGCTCTCAGAAGCTCTGTGCTGGCTGATGTGCCCACCTCAGAATGTCCTATGTAGCGAGCCCTCGGACCCCAGTATAAATACGTTTACGAAGGGTTAGGTCCGAACCCTTCTCTCCTTAACTGGTCAGGAAGAGCGAGCAAGCTCCTCCAGAAGATGGGTTTTCTTTACTGTGTGGGAACTTTGTCTTTGGAAAGACTTCTTTGAAGATACTGAAGAAGAGCAAAGAGTTTGGCAAGACATGTTTTGCGTAGTGAAAGGAGGACCAAGGCAGTGGGTGACTCCTTGCAGAAAGGAAAGGTTCACTCTGAAGCACCTACCAAACTGTTGGCTTCCGTCAGAACTAACAGTAGATCTCTGCATTTAGATTTTGTTTCACTTTATTAAAAATGGAAACGGAGAGAAGACTTGCTACACTTTGATGCTTTGCCTTCATGTCCTAGACTGCGGATCAAAACCGCCAGTTGCAAGAGCGCCTGGAGGTGGCGGAGCGGAAGCTGCAGCAGACCCCGAGGAAGGCCAAGTCGCTGCCCGAGGTGGAAGCCGAGCCGGCCCAGAGGGAGGCCACCCTCTGCAAGGTGGGGCCCCCGTTTCCTTCTGGGTCCCATGGTGGGAATGTCATTTTCAAGGCGGTCCGTTCTCGTATCTCATTTCTCACCGGTAACGTCGGCGTGCCAAAGTCCGCGAACCAGCTGAGATCTGTTTTCGGGGCTACTTTGTCTGAGATTGGAATGCTTTTCAAACGGCAGGCATCATCCCCAGTTTTGTTCCCTCCGGTTTTGTCCGACGTGTGCTGTTTGCCGTTGGCTGCATCTAAGACTCACTGCTTTTCAGAGTTAAGTCAGCGACTCAGAGCTCAAGATAGTAGCCTTGGGCAAGAGAAGGACAGGGGTGCCTGGCTGGCTCAGTCAGTGGAGCTTGGGACTCTTGGTCTCAGGGTCATGAGTCTGAGCTCCCCGTTGGGTGTAGAGCTTACCGAAGGAAAAAAAAAACAAAAAAGCATAGAATTTTTCTGAGAAATGAGAAAATCCTATCCTCTTTTAAACACAATCGTTTTTATTTAAAAAATTCTTAAATGTTCATTTATTTGACACAGACAGAGAGGGCGAGCCTGGGCACATACATGAGCAGGGGAGGGGCAGAAAGAAGGAGATAGAATGCCAAGTAGGCTCCATGCTATCGGCACAGAGCCTGACACAGGGCTCGAACGCCCAAACCTTGAGTTCATGACCTGAGCTGAAGCCAAGAGTCAGAACCCGACCGACTGAGCCACCCAGACACCGCTGTAAGAAATAAATCTTTAAGGAATTCACTCGGAGGTTCCACAAATAGAGTCGAGGAACATGCCAGACACAGTCCCTGCCCTCCCAGTTCTCACAGCCCTCACCACCCACGGACGAAGGCAGCAGTTGAAGAGGTAGTTTCCAGACATAATGTAGTCGGTGCTGGGATCGAGTGATGCACACAGGACGAGGGAGCACATGACTGGGCAGCCAGTCCATCCTTCCGGAACCTGGGCTGAGGGAACCTGTAGCAGGGAGCCTGTCGGTGCTTCTGTGTCACCGGTTCCAGTGCAGTGAGGGTCCCAGTGGGAAGGGGGTGGGTTCGTCATGGGATAATGACCCTCAAGGCTGCCATCAAGTCGGGCAGGCGGCATTGGGCGCCCACAGGCCCAGGCTCCAACAGAGTCTCTCCTCCTTTGTGATCTGCATGTCAAGTCTCCGTTTCTTTTCTCACCTGTCCTCTCTCCTGTCCCTGGTCAGCCGTGTAGCCCGACCCTTTGTCTTTGGACACTGTGCTGCTGAGGAAGCTAAATTGTTGGAAGTAACTTCCCAGGTTAGGAAGGCAGCACGCCTGTTTGCTCTTTCCGCTTGCTGCTTCCTCCTGTCCGTGCTGAGTGGACAGGGGTGTCTGCCGGGGGACGAGGCACCGTCCAAGGATCCGGGACCCGGGGTGGGGACGAGACCATTGCCTACCCCCGGTCACCAGCATGGAAGCCCACTGCTTCCCACTGGGACGCATGAAGCCGGTAGGGACTGTGAGCAGGCGGAAGGCCTCTCACAGCATGTCGTGCATAGGCACAGCGTGTGGTGTGGGGCAGCCAGCTCTTCTGACCCCACTGTCGCCCACAGGCCGAGCAGAGGCGTGGCAACATCGAGGAAAGTCTGCACCAGATGGAGGCCCAGCTGGAGGAAAAGAACCAAGAACTGCAGCGGGTACGTGTCCGGGCGGAGCAGCCGCGCACCTGGCAGTGGTTGAGGATGAGGCGCAGGCTGGGGGTGTCGGGGTAGGGAGCGGTCCCTTGTTTCCCACTTCTCCCCACGTGGACGCCAGGCCCCTCCTCGATCCCATCAGGGGTACAGTGCACTCTTGTGCGAGTTGGATGCTAGTGAACACTCCTAGCATATGGACAATGTTCTCTGGACGCTGGGGCCCCGTAGGCAGTGCCACCTAGGGGTGGAGGCACCCGCACAGCCCACCGTGCCCACCAGCTCATTAGCAGCTACTCACGGTTGACGCGGGACCTCGTGGGTGTCCCTTGGCCAAAGCGGATGTACTGGCCTGGGGTAGGGCAGCCTAGAGGAGGGGTCTCCTTCCTTAGGACATGACACTGAGGTCCTGAAATCAGGTCACGGGCCTGACCTTGGTCCCCACATCCTACTTTCTACTTGAGATGTAAAGGCACAGGTCGGGGTAGATGTTCCTAAGAAGAGGAATAGCGTCATCGAGCCTTGACGAAAGGGAGGCCCGTGTCCCTTGAATCCCCTGAGATTTTTCCCTGCGGGAGCTGGTCGGACGTCAACATGAAACACCCAGGAGACAGAGCAGGCAGCAGCCTCCCCAACTTGGGACGTCCATCCAAGGCCATCAGGTTTTGTTTTCACCAGAAAACTCAAAACACTCACCCTTAACTTACACCAGAAACTCGTGTGCTTGGCCCTCAGGGTCAGAGAATAAAACATGAGTTTCCGCGGAGTGAAGCTTCTGATGCCAGCGTGACGGCTCGTGTTGGCCGACCCCAGCCTGCCATGACACATGCACACACGTGAGCACAACCAGACGCTAGCCTCTTGGGCCGAGAATTCGACCTCACCTACTTAGAGAAGCACCTCATTGCCTTTAGGACTGTATGGTAGTTTGGAGGGACAGGTGTTGAGATAAGGATTCTATTATAACTGAGACAATTCCAAGGACACTTTTAAGCTGCTTTGCTTGAAAAATACTTGGGTGCCGATCCCTTCTTGTGGGGTGGCCAGGGTCTTTTCCAAGTGATGGCCGTTGCTGCGTGTGAGGTGTGGTGGTCGTGCTTTCTGTTGCCTGCTCCCAAGGAAAGAGGTGCCAGCAGGTGTGGCTTAGAGATGAGGAAGCCCGAGCCTGGAGGGACTGTCCATTGCCTAGCCTGCGGGTGTGTCCTGTGGGCTCTTCCTCCTCCCTGGGCCCCCCGACTGCAGGGCACATGTGTACTCCGTACCCCACGGCCCTGCGCCCGGCAGGAGCCCCTGAATCCTGCCGGCCTGTCCTCGCCGCTTCTGTTTTGGGTTAATTCAGGATATGCGGTAGACACAAGTTTTTTAACCATACGATTGATGAGAGTTCGATAAAACACAGACCCGTGAACTTTGCGGTTATGTTCGGAAATTACTGGAGGTAAATACAAGTTTCCATTACAAAACGTTCAGGAGATGTGTGAATTTCACGAAAAACAGGTGAAAGTCTTTCTCACCACTGAATCTTTCCCAAAGTGGATTTTTTTTTATCTTTCGGTTTTGTCAATGGATTCATTTCTTTCCCCCTGAGGCCAGATCCGAGCTTCTGTTTCCGCCCCGGAATATGCCTCCTCTCGTGTGTAGTTCAGCTGATCCCCTTCAGAATGTGCTCTTTCCTGCATGTACATCTGCCTCCTGAGCCCATCTGAGAGCTGATAATGAGGACATTCGTGAGGGCCCATGCGCGTTTTGTTTCCCAGAAACAAAGGGACCTGCTAAGTGATGACCCCTGGGAAGCAGGTTCCTGCGTTTCTGTGCCCCGCTAGGTCGGTGCTGGCAGTGACGCACAAGCAGGCCAAAGAGTGCCGTGGGAAGGGGCAGCCGAGGATGGCGTGCGTGTGGGTCACACCGCTGGCCATTCGCACGCCTGAGCCGGTGTTCGCACTTTGGCTTGAAGCCTGCGTCTTCTCTTTCAGGTCAGGCAGAGAGAAAAACTGAAGGAAGAGACTAATCAACATCTGTCCGGCACTATTGACCGGCTCCTTTCTGAATCTGACGAGCGTCTTAAGCGTCATCTAAAAGAGAGGATGGCTGCTGCAGAAGATAAGGTAGGACATGAGAGACAGCGGCTGAGTGCCCCCGTCCTCACAGAGGAGACGCTCACGTTGTGATGCTGAGGAGCAGCGTGGAGCAGAGGCTAACAGCCACTGCAGAAAGTAGAAATGATTCTTTCACACGGAAAAACTGCAGGCTGTTACCCACTGCCTACGTTAAGTTCCCAGTGTCTTGTCCCTGCCCGACGTCTGTGTGCGGGAAGGTGCGTCTCACTGTCTAGGAGAGGAGTATGGTCTGGGGAGGGCCCGAGAGTAAGTATTTTAGGCCTTTACTAACTGAGACGTAAGGAGTAAGCTAGCTTCATGCTAATCAAAGATGGGCACAGAAACAGCCATAGGCAGTATATAACTAAGGGGAGGGGCCGGGTGCCGATAACCCTTTGTTGATAGGACCCGGCGGTGGCTGGATGTGGTCGGCAGGCCCTCGTTTGCCACCCCTGTGCTGGAACCTTCAGCCTGGTTCTTGTCTGGGGAGCTAATTTCTACCTCTTTTGTCCAGACGGACCGGTAGGAGTGCGCAGTTCTGTCAAGCATTTAACCAGCTGAAAACAGAGTATCTCCTGTTCCATCTCCTGCCTTCCCTCTTTTCATCTGGGTTGGAAAGAGTCTAAGCCTGGACTCTTACAGCATCATAACGGATACACTTGAGGTGTAACGGGAGGGAAGCAGTATCATAGGATCTCTGTGAGAGAAGCTCTGGTGGTGACAGTTGGATGCGGACCTGATACTACCGGTTCTGGTGACACCTGTGTCCCTGTAGATGAGCCCAGAATCTTCCCTAAGACTGGCACTTGGAGACACCAGTGAGCAATGCTAATTACACGACACACTTGTTTTGGGTAAAACCCATTATGAGGTGCGTTATTATACCCCACGTGAGGTTCTACCTTGATCACTGGGGCCAGCCTTTCGGTAGAATAGTTGTATGTGAGATTGGAAGTATATGTACGAAACGTAGGTCAGCTTTCCCAAGTGACTGAGGCATCACAGACCCTAAAAGCTAGTACAAACCAGTGTACCTGCTGCAAGTAAACTTAGGAACTTGTCATACTTACAGTCAGACAGTGATCCGTGAAGAAATTGTACATGGACAAAGTATGAGTAAAGGCTGTTACTGCAGTTTCACAGACAGCATTTCACTCTGTGGTCATGTGACCCGGTTCGTTGGTATGGCCATCCGCTCCATGCCTTGTCTGTGGTGCTGCGTTATTGTAAAGAGAAACGTAGGCATGCTCTAGCATGTGGAACGTTTGAAAGAATCAACACTAAAGGACTGTCAGTACCTTTCTCAGAAGTCTCTGTTAGGAGAAGTTGGCAATCTGAAAAAACAGTTACAAGAAACGCAACGTGAGAAGGTATTTCCATCTCTCAATCATTCAGTGATCGGTTGAGACTGGAAAGGAGCAGGTGACCTCTGGGGCTCACACTTCCTCCATGGCGAGCCACCACTGTGCTTTCGAGAGGCCCCATGCTCGCTAGTCTGAATGGCACGCATGTGGCGGAGTTGGAGGCGAGCAGCCTATGGGGTTCAGATTTCTGAGTCCCTTCGGGGGTTCGCTCGAAAGCTAAAATGTTCGCGTAAACCTTTCATTGAGCGAAGCGTTGCCCAGCAGGAAGGTAACAGGTGACACGGGTGTCATCCCAAGGATTCTCGCGGCTGCATTTGAAATGGTCAGACGGGTGATGTTAGTTTTCATGTAGCCCGATGCAGGCAACATGTTATTGTATCAAGTAAATAGTGTAGACATGAAGGAGCTACTCTACAATGTTTTTCTACATTCAGTCCTTGCAACCCACGGGGCGTCTCACAGTTCCATCCCCTGTGGTCGGGACCAGCCCCATTTTGGGCGCTCAGTTAGCCACGTGCGGCGGTGTCTCCGGCCTGGGACGGCACTGCCTAGGGGGTAGTTGTGTGACCGAAGCTCCTCGTCGGTTTGGCTCCCTGGCGCTGCGTGTGCAGACGTGAGGCTGGGCTGCACAGGGTCCACGACGGAGCACGTGCCTATTGCACAGAAGGGCTATTCCCCCACCGCCCAGAAAGTCCTGCTCCTCTCTACATAATTAGGAAGAAGTCCTAGTGGCTCGGTGTTTCTCCTCTGTAACCTTGCTATGCCTGAGACCTGACTGTTCAGTAGGGTTTAGGACGTTCACTTGGTGATCCGGGTGTTTACTGGAGGACTCTTGGAGAGAATGGTCTTCGGGTTCGTAACTGCTAAATTTACCCAGCGTGGTTATGATGGTCAGCATTTCAGCACACTTGATGCAAGTAGTGTTTTCCATTTTTTCTTGAATTCTAATGAACCTACAGTGTTGTATCAGTTTCAAGTAGACAGTGTACCGTTTCAACAATTGCACACGTGACTCTGTGCTCGACACCATCACTGTGGTCACCGTGTGTCACCATACAGAGTCCTTAGGGTATCACGGACCGTATTCCCTGTACTGTGCTTTTCATCCCCGAGACGGCCTTATTTGATATCTGCATGCTGATGCCTCCTAATCACCATCATCTCTTTTGCCCACTGCCCCTACTCTCCTCTCCTCTGGCCACTACCAGTTTGTGCTCTGTGTTGAACGGACTCTTGATGCAAAGACTAGTTAACCTTGCTTGCAGTGAGTGTCATTGTCATTTGCTGCTTTGCAGGATCACCTTCTCCGGAAGATGGAAGCACTGAGGGCCGTATTAAAGCGGGCAAGAGTGAGAGGCTCTTCGCTTCACCATGGGTATGACACTTCCCGGTTCACAGATCTGTTTGAGATGCGGCTGGGGGTGGCTTCCCTCTGTCACCAGTATGACCTGAACCAGCTCATGGTTCCAAAGTAGAACCGTGGGTGTGCCATGGTATGACCCGAACCGGATCAGAGTTACACACAATAACCCTGAGGGTGTTGTAGTCTGACGCGATCCATTTTCCAGGTACCAGCTAACTGATGATGGGGCGGGGCTGGGGGGGACACTGCCCTTCACCGTGCCTAACATGAACCACCTCACAAACACCTATGTTAGCACCTGCTGTGTTTCTTCCAGAGGAATCCTTTGGCCGAATGGGCAGAGTGACTGGATGTAGCTCAGGGAGCCGGTAGCTTAGTAGTTGGCAAGAGGGAGAAGTAAAACCTCATTCCAGAGGTTAGGTTTGGAATCTCAGGAGACCGGGAGGCATGACAGAGCTCACAGCCATGGGAGGAGGAGTGGAAGTTAGGGAAAGTTCTGTTCCTGTTTGGGTGGGTTTATTTGCGGCCTCCCTCCACCGAGTGTGGCAGTGATGGTGTGGGGCTAGGAGGGGTCCAGCGTGCCAGGTTCGGCCCAGCATCCCTGGAAGCTATGGTCCCTTCCACAACGCCAGTGGGGTCACCATGGGAGTGCACACGTGGCCATGGTTGTGAAGGTCACCTTGACATTGGTGGGGTTAGCGCAGTGCTCGCAGTTTCTTATATTTTTGAAAAGACCGGAGAATGACATATAATCGCTGTAACTCTGTTGGGACGTTGGTGAGTCGCCTGTGAGGGAGTGGGTCAGCCGGCTTGTGAGCTGCGTCCTGCAGACAGTAATTGTCAGCGAGGTATTAAAAGGTTTGCTTGCTTCTTTGTAGGAAATGGGTACCATGTGAGAGTCATTCTGGTGTGACAGTGCCTCGAGTAGCTGACTGGGCCCCCTTGGGTGCAGGAAGCAGGCTCCTGCTCCAAAGGCAGGCCCCCTCAGGCCTCACTGGGGTGTGTGCGGCTGCTGACGGGGGCTCTCGGGAGAGTCGAGGGTGTGCTGTGGCTGTCCTTGTTGAGCCTGCTTGTAGGAGAGAGGAGAAGTCAGTACAGGTAGGGGCACAAGCGGCCCTCCGTGTCCACGGAACTACTGGTGGCACAGCGAATGTGTGTCCGGAGAGAGAAGCACACAGGAAGATCCGGGCACAGAGCAGCCTCTTGGTTGGCTGACGGAGATCCTCGCCAGCAAGACACCAGTGTGCTGAGTGTCACCATTCCAGGGCTTGAAGACGGGCATGTGTGAGGAGGCCAAGGGAGCAAACAGTGGATGTGGTGCAGGCCCCTCGAGGGCATGTTGGAGTTCTCAAGGGAAGGGGCTGTGCAGGCCCCTGGAGGGTGGCACCCTGGGGCAGTTGCCATAAGAGGGACGTCCACGCCCGTCACCCGCCTGAGGTGAGCTGGCCAAGGAGAAAGATAGAGAGGATCGCAGTGCTCCCGTGGTTGCGGAGGCGTTGGCCGCGGTCACAGGTGGCCTTGTGGTCAGAAGACCCCGGGCAGGAGACCGGCTGAGGAACAGGGTCTGTTTGAAGCCGTCTCACAAAGTGCCCTCTCGTGTGGTGGCAGAAGAGAGGCTGGTGGGAGCTGTGTCGCCGTGAGCGGCCGGGGGCCGTGGGGATGAGTCTGAGAAGGCGGCAGGCAGGCTGCACAGCTGAGCCCTCCTGGCACGACCTCACAGCCACGTCTTCTGTTTGTGTCCTCCTCTAGCAAGATGACATGGTCTGGGTTGCAGAGGAAAAGAAAGGTGTCGGACCAACTTCCACACGCAGGCGGGGCAGATGGGAGAGAGCTCTGGGATAGGACTGGATGCAGGGTGTTGGGGTCGGGAGCCAGGGAGCCTGAGATAGGGTGTCAGAGTCAGGGGACACACGCGAACCTCGTGGAGCCACGAACCATGCCAGGTCCCATGCGGGGTGGCGTGTGTGCCTCTCCCCGACTGGCGATGTGTCGTGGCCGCACAGCGGCGAAGCTAGACCACCTGAGCTCAGGTGAGCAGTTCTTCTGGGAATGGGGGGACCAGAGGAGGGGAAGATGGTTGTGGCCAGCGGGCAGTTCCGACTTGGCTGTCTTAGAAGCAATCAGTACCCTGAGGCAGCACGTGTCAATGACGTTTCTTGAAAGGCCGCAGAGAAGAGCTTGAAGCACCACAGAGGAGACGCCCTGTCGTGGTGGCTCTGTCTCCAGGCCACAAGGGGTGACGCCAGAGGCCCCCTCTTTAGTTGATGTGAATCAGATGGGTGTGTTCTGTCTCCCGAGACCATAAGGATTTGTGAAATGGAAGGCAGCCTCTGTTCTTTTCCAGAGAGCGAGGAGCCACTGGACTCCCGTGCAGGGTTCAAGTGTGGAGGGTGAACCCGTGGCTGAGGCCGGGCACATGGGCTGGCGGGTGCTCCTTCACAGCTGCTGCCCAGAGCTTCCTGCCCAGAGCCTTTGCTGAGGGGAGCAGCTGACAGCCCAATTAAGTGACTCCACCCTAGGGGCTCGGGGCTCCATGGAACTTTTCTGGAGACTTCTGTGGCCAAGGGGGACATTTGTGTGTTAGTCTAACTGCACAGAGGCCAGAGACGCTTTTGCCTCGGAAACACCGGGCGCATTGCCACCTCCTGTGTACGGGAGCTGCGAGGTGTGGTTCCCGAGGATCCTGCCGCGGATGCCCCTGGGGCGCCCGATAGTGGCTGGTGGAGGAAAACCTGGGGTCACCTGGCATCACAGCAAGGGCCTTGGCACACGTGGGCCGATGGCAGGTGAAGGCCAGAGGGACGTATAGGAGTGCTTTCCGGTCAGTTGGGCAGGAGGTGGTGCAGACACGCAGGACGACAGCTTGACTGGGGGCAGGCGCTGCTCCACCTCGGGGACGTCTGGGCCGCGGGGATGCGTTGCACCTGCTGGGCCCGGGAGACCCTGTGTCCACAGGGCCCGGCTAGCGGGCTTGCACTGCAGCCAGGGGCAAGGATGCCTTCCTTGGAGACCTTTTTCTGTGACCTCATTTTCCCAATTGACGGGTTCTGGCCTGGCTGACAAAGTCCACTTTTCTTTAGATAACAACCTTGGTGTGTGTGTGCGTGTTCGTTTGACCGTTTTCCTCCGTGTTTCAGGCGGACGCACGTCGGCAGCATCCCAGCTTCCAGGTTCCGTCTGGCGGACAGCCCCACGGATGCCAGCAGCACCAGCAGCAGCGCGGTGTTGCGGCGCCACCGGAAAGGCCGTGTGGCCCGTCTGCGACATGAGCCTTCCAAGGCAAGGACCTCCATCCTCTGGGGGCTCTCGTGGGACCCACCTGCCTGCTCCAATGTCACCTGCCTTTTCCTCTGTCTGTGAGGCTCTTCTGGAACTAAAGGACTGATAGGCTGCTTTCTCTTTTCCCCTTCCCCCATTCTTCTTTTGCTGCCTTGGAATTTACTTTTGAGAGCTTTTGTTCTTCCTTTGTATAAAGTAGCAATGTGGATTAAGATAGGACCTAGTGTTAAGCACAGCACAATGCAAATTAGTAAGGGTTCGAAACGCTAATGAAGGTTAAATGAACACGTGTATTCATCCTTGAACAACAAAGAATTCACCTTTGGAGTTTAAGTACTTTTGTCCTTTGTCTCTTCAGCCGCGTATATTTTTATATATTTGTGTAAGTTTTGAGCACCTGTAGTCATGGAACAAGTTTGGTGCAGACATCGTCCCAGAGCTAGGGTGCAGCGTGACTGAAAAACCCAGATGAGGGGCGCCGGGTGGCTCAGTCGGTCAAGCGTCCGACTGCTGATTTCTGCTCATGTCACGGTCTCTGGGTTTGTGAGATCGAGACCCGGAGCCCCGCTGCCCCGCATGGGGCTCTGCGCTGACCGCGCCTGGAGCCTGCTTGGGATTCTCTCTGTCTCCCTCTCTCTGCTCCTCCCCCACTTGAAATAAAACAAAGAAAACAATAAATAGATAAAAAGTCAGAGGAGAGGCCTGCACCCCTGTGTGTGCACAGTGTAGTGAGGGGAGACCAGCAGCGAATGGGAAGTAAAAGGTGATATGTGTGTTAGTTATCTATTTCTGTTTGACAGATGATTGACCAGTCCCTAGATGGGCACCTGTGGATAGCCCCAGAGTCCAAGGGTGGCTCTCTGGGCACTGCCCAGTGTGGCAGTGGAGAGAGAGAGACAGAACTGGCAGAGACCAAGCGGTCACAAGGTGGAAGGAGCTCAGTGAGCCAGGTGCTCAGGGAAAGGGAGACCGGTGGCCTGGTCATGCTGGGTGGGGCCAGGCAAGGTGGAGGCCGAGGACCACGGGGGTCTGGTCCAGGAGCCCTTGCGCTGAAGCCCACTCGCCAGAGTCCCAGAATCTGTGTAGACACAGTAGGGGCAGCTTTCTGGAGGACTTGAACTCTGGTTGGGAGCAGAGACGCAGTGCTAGCTGGAAGGAGACACAGGGTAAAAGTTCTGTGGTTTGTGTTTTGTCATTTTGCTGTTTTGCCCTGGAGCGTCTGTGATCACTCGTGGCTGGCTCGTGTTGTTTCTCCTGTATCTTCATTTGTCATTAGAGAGGGGGTTTTGCCCCAGTAGTCATAAATTGTCGTTAGCGTATCACTGTATAGTACAGGTGGATACGGGTATGATCCAGATAATAATTTGTAAACGAAGTGTTTCTTCAAAAGAGATAAGGCACTGAGCATAGATGAACGGAAGCTCGATACAGACAGCACGCTTTGCGGTGCCGACACTCGTGTTCAGGACTCCAAATCTCATGGGCTTACTGAGCACAAGTACTGCCTTCTACACTGAAACTCAGGACTCCTACAACGTGAAGCTGTCACCTGCCCCTAAGCCCGTTTTTATCACGTACCTGCCCAGGACACCCTCCTGTAACCAGCACGGTGATTCGTGAGAGGTTGTCCATCAAATTCTAGGTCAGGATTTCACATTCACGTCCAGCAGGGCATTAACAGAGTGGGTTTGTTTGGTGTTATACAAGGTGTTGCGGGAACTTCGGCATCCCCTAGGGTGATACTGTAAAAGTGTAACTTGGTTTTCAACAAGGAGAACGGTTACAGGAAAGTTTAGAATAGGCACCTGTTAGATGTCTTTGTTCTACAAGATGCCGTGTTTTAATAAGTTGTGTATGTTGTCATGGAGTTTTACGTCCCGAGTGATAATTGGTAGTGTCTCTGGTAAATATTGTATAACCTATTACGTTCAGATGTGTGGTGGAACAAAGTTCTGCTTCCAGTCGTGGTTGTTTCTAAATCTTCTCTCAATTATATCCGTCCTGTTGTTCTCTTTCAAATATGTTTGCCTCATTTGGTCTTGGAAATTGTAGCTTCCAAGTGTGCAGCAAATCTGATTTCTCTTCCTTTCTTTGCGTGCCTCTGTCAGCCTAGTGAGGGAAGGAAGCATCGGAGAAAGCGAAAGTGTTTCGTAGTGCAACCTAGCTGTGTTTGTCTGTGGTGTGGGGGAGAGTGCCCGTCTCTCCACAGTGAGCACCACAGCTGGGTAAGGACGAGCGGCTGGCGTGTGCGGGAAAGTCCAGGAGCCACTGGGGGCTGGAGCGTGGCGGCCGGTTTCCACGGTACCTGCGACGGCCACCAGAGCTCACCGTTGTCTCTCGTTTGTGTCTTGCTCGCTGCGCTGCGTACCTAGTTCCATGAGACATAGAAGTTTCTAGGAAGAGAAATTACTGAAGCAGAGGCATAGAGTTTCGATTTCGGGATAACCACTTTTGACAGCCGTAGCCAGCAGCATTCAGAGAGCTCTTAGGGTTCGCCACCTGGTGTGTGCAGTGGTTTAGGATCCTGTGACCTGGCCCTCACAGACATCCCCGCGAGCCACAGCTTGTATGGTTAGCCCATTTCCCGATGTGCAACCAGAGCCTGAGAGCCCGGGTCCTGTGCATGAGGACACCTTGCAGGGCAAACACCGGCCACGACACCACTCTGCCACATACCCCACCTTTGCTCGGGCGCCCTTCTCCCATTTACAGTGCCCCTCGCCCGGACAGGACACCTCCTGTGTCCAGAGGACAATGATGTGGGTGTGCCCATTCTCAGGGGAAGCGCCGTGCCTCGGGACGGAACCCTCGACCAGAGAGTCCGCCTCATAACTGGGATGCCTTGCTCCCTGGACCGGACCCCCATCCCAGACCTTCCCAGCCATGCGCTGACAGGGCCGTGCCTCTGATACAGAGCTGGGCGGCAGCTGGGGGAGCCCCTCCACTGCACAGATGGTGTGTCCGTTCAGTTGAATTCTTGCGTTCAAGTGCCAGTTCGGTCACTGGTTGTTTTGTGACCGGGGTGTATTCATCACCATCTTTTTTTCCTGCTTTGGTCTCCTGGTAAGTGAGGACAGCGAAAGGTTCATGGCCCTTGGGGTATCCACACCCTGCCCATCGGTGCACGGTCCTCAGAGATCAGGAGCTCACATCGGCGACGGGGCACAGAGCACGCCCTGCATTCTGCTGGCTCGTGCTGCCTTTTCCTCTGTAGCAAGACTTTCTCAAGGAACAGAGGGTCGTGTGATGAACACCCAGGCAGGACGGCCTGCTCCCGCAGCTCACTGATGGCTACTTGGAGGGCTCTTTGGAGGTTTTGGGGGATGAAGTCTAGGTGTACGGGCAGTGGGTGTCAGGTCCATGCAGACAGGGCCAGCACGGGCGTTGCACTTCCCAGCCTGGCCGGAGCCTCCCGTTTTGGTGGAGACTGAAATGGCCCATAGGCACAAGTCTGGCAGGACCCAGTGCTGGGCGGGGGCCTGTGTGTGGACTGCGCTGTGACACAGGGGAGGGTGTGCTCCCGGAACCCTCCGTCTCTGCTCACCTCGTAGCCTGGTCGCTAGTGTGGCTCCCTGTCCTGTTCCCTTTTGGGTTTGTTTTCTCCATATCCTTGCTTCCACCTGGGTATGAAATGTACTTGTGTTGCGTGAGTCTGACCCTGTTTGGTTTTATGTGGATAATTTGTAGCCTCTTAAGGTAGCCTTTTGTTGTCTGATGACTGTCAGGAAATCAGGAGAGGAGGCAGGTGTTTTGGAGCTGTTGGTTAAGCTTGTGTCTTCCCTGAGCTCAGCTCCGCTTGGTGCTGACCGCCATGGGCGTCCCGAGCCCCATGCAGCTTCGGAGGTCCTGGTGCAAACCCGGTTGGCTGTGCCTGTCTCGCCAGTCCTACACGTGTGTCTCGTGAGGTCCGGCCCTGCCTCACCACCAGGACCTGTCAAGGGTCGTAACGCTGGCGGGTCCGTGGCCCCACGGTCCTTCCCAGGGCCCGCAGCCACACAGCCGCAGACCCACAGCCTGTCACAGAAGGAAAAGTGGAGTCTGAAGGGGTTCATTTGTCGTGACCGCAGCCAAGGGACACTGTGTCTGCACCGTGTCGAGCAGACTGTCTGTAAGCTGCAGATGAGTCCGTCAGTTTGTACCATCAACCGAAATGTCCCCGAGAAGCAGAAGTCAGACCCGAGTGTGGGGTCAGGGGGTTGGGTGCCTTGTCACTTTACACACGTCCCCGTAGATTCCAGCCTTGCATCGCTACCAGAAGTGACAGTGGATTAGGCCACAAGCTCGCTCCACTTCCCCCAAACAAAGAGCTTTGGACAACCGTGCATGGGAGGGCTCCGTGCTCACCAGGGTTTGCCCTGAATGGCGTCAGGAAACAGACACCTTCCTTCTCAGCTGGCCGTGGTGTATGGTGACATGGTTTGGGTCTCCGCCTCTACCTTCTGTGGCCGGGCTCCTGGTGGTGCGAAGTCCTGGGGAGGGTACACCCCTCGGTGCAGATGGGCTGGGGGTCTCAGTGGGCCCACTGCCCGGACGCGAATCCACCCTTTCGCCTGGCGTTAGGCCGATCCTAGGAAGTCGTTTTGGACGCTGCACAAAGCACAGCTCAGAGCTTTTCAAATGAGTTGCTGGCTGTGATTTCAGGGCTGTGTGCTCCTCTGTCTGGGTGCACGGTGAAATCATGTCACTCTCCTCTCCACCCCACAGTTGCTGCATTTGGAGGAAGAGTCACAAGATAGCACGGCAAGGGCACGATGTGTACCGTCAGCTTCTTCGTCCCAGAGGTCCCTGAGCTTGGACAGGCTGCAGCAAGGGGCACTGCACAAGGCCAGCCACGAGGACATCAGGGACGCCACAAAGTAAGGGGCACAGGCATCGTAGGAGACATGCCTGTGCGCTGGTTTTCAGCTCTGAGAAACCTTTGATCTCTACATGGGGGAGAAAGGGTCGGAACAGCGATTCCAAAGAGAGGCCAATGAACTGAGTTTACGTGCACGGCGTTCTTGGGATACCTGCCTGGGTGCCCTGGGTGTGGCCAGCAGGGCAAAAGGCAGGTGGGAAAGACCAGAGTCTTGTGATGCTGGTGGCTGTAGGGCAGCCTCGTTTGCTCAGATCCTACACACCAGCCGTCCTGAGACCTCTCTTTTCCTCCCGGTGGATCCTGGGTGACATGCTCCCTAGGGCTCCTCCCCTGGGCCGCACTGTGCCCTGTGGGGCTGTCAGGAGCCATGCTCTCTTCCCCCCACCCCCACCAGGCAGCTCCAGCAGCCTCTCTGTTACTCGCACCACGTCCTGGGGTGGCTCAGGTGTGCATGTCCTCCGTGCTCCCGGGTCACGGCCTGGGACGGGTCCTGAGCGTTCTCGACCCAAGGTGCTTGGACTCCAGATATACTTGGGAGGGAGAGAGTGTCAGCTCCCAGGGCGCAGCCCTCCCTAGAAGCTGGGGGATTGTGCTTCTAATCACGTGGGGCGGTGTGTCATGTGACGAGCACGCGTGGAAGATGCTCTCCTGTGTGTCCCCCGGATCCCCAGGCTCTCAGGATGGCCCCCTGAGCAGCCTCAGCAAAACTAGCAATAGCCAGGACTCACTGAACAACGCCCCCAAGAAGAAGGGCATCACAAAATCCATCCGCTGGTTGCTCACCAGAAGACAAAAGGTCCACCCCAGCCGCGCTAGCGACGAGCCTGCATGACCAGGTTGGTGTCCCCTGAGTGTTTCCAGCGTGTGGGTGGTCTTACTGGCCTCCTTCCTCTAGATCCGTGGTCTCTCTGCCTGCAGACCCCTCCCCGTGTCGGGAGACCTCACGTGGCTGTGGACACCCCCCGCCTCCCATTTCATCACTCTGCTTCCCCACAGCCACTGAATTGGAGCCACTGAATCGAAAACCCTTCCCAAGGTGCCCTGGGACTCAGCAAATTGGGCGGACAAGCTGAAAAACACCAAAACCTTTAAAAAATAAGCATTGTGTTTCTTGTCACCTTGCTGAGCACTTTTCAGCTGTACCTGTTTTTAAAGCAGTAGCTGTTCGTTTGTTCAACAGACTCTATAGCTGCAAAGCAGTATTATGTCCTCCACGGACATAAAAAGGCCTCCGGGGCCTTTTGCTCCTGGAACCATGCTGGGAAAATTCGGTCCCTTAGATGTTGCCAGTGTGTTTTCTTCCACATCCTTGTACTTTCTGTAACGAAAACATTAAGATTCGTGGTAGTGCCCTCTGGCTCTCACACCCACTGCTCCCAGAAATGTGTATGTCTTGTAAGTCCAGAGGTCACAAAATTGGCCAAAACATGTCACTGTGTTTCCTACGTTTATTTTGTCATCTTCAGGAGGTATGGTTTAAGTACTTGGTCATATGAGGACAGCGTTTATTGAGTTGTTTGCCCCAGCATTTGATTCAGTTTCACAGAGTGTGTGTAGGTGACTTTCTCCGGGGCTGAGATGTTCAAATCGCTGACTTGGGTTCTGTGTTACCATAGGTATAACGCAGTGTCTGAGAGTGGATCATACTGTGGTCTCTGTGGACATGCATGGCCAGTCCCAGAAACATACGGTTGACCCTTGAACAGCCAGGGTTTGACGTTCAGGTCCACTTCTATGCAAGTTATGTGTTTCCATCCAGTAGAGTATTGTAAATGTATTTTCTCCTCTTTATGGTTTTCTTCGTCACATTTACCTTGTTTTATGAAGGAATACAGCATATACACGTCACTTATAAAATATGTGTTGACCGGCTGTTTCTGGTAAGGCTTCTGGGTACAGTGGGCTATGAGGAGTGAAGTTCTCAGGGAGGTGGCGGTGAGGTAGAGCCCCATAAGGCTCCACGAAAGGTGCCTAGTGTTGACAATGTCCGCCTCAGGAGAATGAGTCTCAGAGTTATTACAGAGTTATTACAGAGAAATGTAATAACGATCAGTAAGTGTTTTAAGCGTGTCCATGTGTTTGAACAACTGTTCTTTTACCTAGTGAAAGACCTTGGAAATGAACTGGGTATATGTGTTTCCTGTACTGTGTACTTCATTTTAAATCTCTTCACAGTTGACAGAAGCAGTCTTTCACCAGAAGTAACTAGTGAATCATCTGGTGATTTTTCGATGTCTCCTAAAGCAAATGCAATATTTCTTACTTTGCATGAAAGTGAGGTGTCCCGTCACAGTCTCTTAATATGCTGGGGAGTCTTTTCAGGTTTCTCTGATTTTCAACTGAGTCCACAAAGCGGGCTTTGCGATTAGAACTGAGACGTTTGTGTTGAAGTGACAAGGTGCCCAGGCTCGGGGCCAACAGTGTTGTCTGACGGGAGCAAGGTTTTCCAGAACACTCGGAGTGTGCAGCTGAAGCATAGGCTTGGGGCACACAGCGGAGATCCTTGTCCTGCATTACAGGGTGTGGATGTGATGGAGAGAGCTTTCGGCAGCCACCGTGGCCATGGGTGTTTACTGTCGGCAGAGGTGCTGGTTTGGAGGAAGGACCCGGTGATTCGCTGGGTCCTATCGATTGGCCTTAAAGAGGATGCCAACAATCGCGTAGACGGTGGAGTTCACGGCACGTTGATGGCCTTAGATGGGACCTTCGATGTCACCGCCCTGGCGCTTCTGGTGCAGATCCCGACCCAGAACACCCAGGTGACACCGGGCCGTCTGCACCCGCCCACTGCTCTCCTGCTGGAGACCCCGCAACCTGTACTGGAGCAAGGCAGCGCGTAGCTTCACCGCACAGCTAGTCCTCTCTCCCCAAACCCGGTCTGTTTTGCGCGGCCCGGAGTCCTCGGTGCTGCCTCCTCCTGCCTGAGCTCTGCCTGTCCCTTCCCCTCACAGGCTCGTGAGACTGGCGTGCATTTAGCTCTTATGTGGAGAGAGAAACACTCTTACTTCGTGTGCCACGTGGAAGTTTCATGGCTTCTGTTTCTGATTTCCCTGTGGAATTCTGTTTGACTCATGGGCTCAGTGGAGAATCAGGAATCTTTTGATCCTTCTACAGAACACTGTACACCTTTGGGAATGCCCTCAGTGACCCCACTGCAAATCCCCCTCCACGGCACCCTTGTCTACTTTCCCGGAGAGCATGGACCCCTCTCCCCAAAGGCCCATTCCTGTGGACTTCCTGGGGGGCTCAGATGATTCGGCGCTCGACCCTTGCTTTGGGCTCACGTCATGATCTCATAGTTGGTGGCGTCGAGCCCCAAGTCAGGCTCCGTGCCGACGACTTGGAGCCTGCTTGGGATTCTCTCTCTCCATCTCTCTCTGCCCCTCCCCTGCTCATGCTGTCTCTCTGCCTCTCAAAGATAAGTAAATCAAGCCCATTAATGGACTCCACATTAACATCTCTGATTGAAAATACACTATTAGGATTCAATGGGTAGTGTTTTGAGTTTGAAGTCTTGGTTTCGACGCAATTGCAATATGTTGTCATCCTTTAGATTGACATAACTTTTGGGGTGTTGGCTCGTGATTTCAGGCTCGTGCTATCTTGGAATGGGAGTTGAACCACCTTTTGGTCATGGGGACTGACCAAAGGGTTGGTGAAATAAGTTTTCAGCCTAATGATATCTAAATTTGCGTTAACTGTTAAGTATTATATTTGGGGATGCCTGGCTGGCTGAGTCAGAGGACAGCGTGACTCATAATCTCTAGGTTGTGACTTTGAGCCCTGTGTTGGGGGTAGAGATTTCCTAAAAGTAAAATCGAAAAAAAAAAAAAAAGGGAACGTAGATTATTATGTTTGTAGGAATCATGTACCAGACTACTCTTCCAAATGCGGAGATAATTTTACCTTACAAGTTAAGCTTAGCTCTTACTTTATTAACAAATGAGCTTTGGGGCGCCTGTGTGGCTCAGTTGGTTAAGTGTCTGACTTTGGCTCAGGTCATGATCACACTGCTTGTGAGTCTGAGGCCAGCATTGGGCTGGCTGCTGTCTGCGTGGAGCCTGCTTTGGGTCCTCTGTCACCCTTTCTATCTGCCCCTATCTCACTCACACACAATCGTTCTCTCTCTCTCTCTCTCTCTCTCTCTCTCTCTCTCTCTCTCCCTCTCTCTCTGAAAATCTAACAAACAGGGGTGCCTGGTAGCTCAATCATTTAAGCATCTGAGTCTTGCTTTCAGCTCAGGTCATGATCTCACACTTCGTGAGTTTGGGCCTCCCATTGGGCTCAGCGGTGACAATGGGGATTCTGCTTGGGATTCTCTCTCTCCCTAGCTCTCTGCCCTTCCACAACTCATACTGTTTGTGTCTCTTTCAAAAATAAATAAATGTACCTGCAAAAACGTAAAAAACACCCAAACCAATGAGCTATTGAGAAACCAATATTTTAACAGAGGTGAGGAGTTTGGTTTCTTTCCTTTTGGTATTTGACTTTTGAGAGTCTTGAGAAATATTTTTCACATCATAACACGTTGACGGCAGCCTGGCAATAGAGCCTGTAAGTTGCGTTTGGGGGCGCCTGGAGGTCTCTCTGCAGTCCAGGGCCCTGTGCTCTGGGGGAAGGTTACAGTCGTTTATTTCAAAAGACACGAAGTGTTGATGTCTCCTTATACAACACCAGGACTGATTTACTCCCACACCACTACTTAAGACTGTCTTCATTGCCATAAGAACACTCGAGTGTGACGAGAATAGGACACGTGAAAGGGTGCGGTGGGACTGTCCTAGCGTGTAGCACTGTCCGCAGCTTAAAGACTGTTTTGAAAACAAAAAGGTAGTATCTTCTATAGCAGGAAGGTGATTTCACAAAGACGGTGCGGCAGGTCCGGTCAGCCCAGGACTGTCCTGACTTGTGCCCGGTCAGGGTCCTGGCACAAATATGGCCCTGCCTCCCTTTACCGCCTGGGGCAGCCGTCTGGGCAGGGGGCCCCCCATGGCTGTCAGGAATGGGGGTAAACAGCTGTAAGCAAACTTGCAGAGTGAGGTCATTTTAAAGGGCTGGTGACCTTACTATATATTTTTGGTTTTTATTTCACAATGTGTCCTGTAATTTCCCAGGATGATGATAGAAGCTTCAGGAGGGCACCTTCTTAGAGATAGCAATGTAGATCAAGACACTCTTGACTTACCTGCTGGGTCAGCAGAGACCCTCCCTGCAGGCTTCTGGGTCACTTCCTCTCTGTCCTCTATGCAGCCAGAGAAGATGCTGCTGGTCTGTATGTGACGTGCCGCTCTGCCCCAGCCTCTTGGCGGAGGTATGGGAGGCTCTTGGGTTGGAATGTGAACACTGATGGAGAATGGCCGACTTAATATGTAACGAGGCGTTCAGATGCTGTGGCATGCTCAGGCTCAAATGATCTAAGGTTACTCCTCACTTCTGCTTATCAGAGTTTCACAGTGAAAGAGATTTTTTTAACTTTTCTATCTGATGGAATATTAGCGCATTCTCTCAACTACTACAACTAGGCATCGTGGGTGTCCTCAGAGCGTTGGACCAGCCTCAGAGCGACACTTGCAGAGCTACGTATGTGATGGGCAGCCCTGGCCCCTCTTTCGCAAGATGGCAGATGGACAGGGCGAAAGTGTTTTCCTGGCCTCTACTGCCCCATTGCTATTTGAGAGTGAACTCCCGGGGACTCCCCCGGCTGCTTGCGGGTGGAGAGAACCCCACTCAGAAGTGCCCCGGGAGCCCTCAGTGGTTGCTGCTGTGGTTTAGAATGTGTGTGGCTGTATTTGTGCCCTCATGTGCTATTTTGAGACTAACCGCATGCTGCATTTGCACGCTGCCCCTTGTGTTGCTTGGAGCAGGCATAGTATCTGCACCACAGAGGCTGGATTCAGCCAGTCATGTCTTAATCCTGCCGACGTCTCCTGCTGGTGAGTAGAGGGCACCGTCCATGCAGGCCACAGTCGGACATCCTGTGTCCTGTCTGCGCAATGTGCATGTGAGCCAGGACAGCCGCAGCAGGCTCACTTAGGGACTTTCAGAAATACACAGACACGCAGACGCACATAGACAGACTCACACACACATACACATACACGCACACACACACGCGCGCACACACACACACACACAAATGAGCTTCTCTACACCTGCTAAGAGGATTCTGGTGTTTGTGTGCTTACACTTAAAGAGGTTGGTGTGTTCTCAGTTTTTCCGGAGAAAACTGTATTTCCACTCTTTTCGTAAAAAAAGAAGTTTGGGTTCAGTGTCTGCTAATGTCTTTTGTGGTAGGGAGGCAGGATTGCTGTCGGAGCAGTAGGAGATTTTCCAGGTCTGAGCTGACCTTCCCGCTCGTTCGGGAGCAAGTGGCACTGGCCTTTGCCTGGTCTGGTGGAGCTCCTAGGTCAGCAGGCCCTGGCTGGCTTGTTTTACGCACACCTTCTTGAATGAACCAGGCCCAAGAGGATTCTAGTCCTCACGTGAGTGACGCTGGTGGCCTCTCAGTTGAGAGATTAGCTTTTAAAAGCGGAAGCACATTGCCCTCTGAGGGGCTGAGTTTCAACTTGGAGATTTTGGGTGTGGGCCCCGGAGCCCAGCCCTCTTCTCCCTGCTCTGAGGGCCTCGGGGGGGGGGGGGGTGGGCTTTGTTCTCCTCTCATTCTGTTTTCCTGTCTCAGCCACAGTGTTTGATTGTTGGGAGCTCCTCGCTGGAGGCCAGGTGGAGCCTATGACACTTGAACTTAGGGTAGTGAGTTTGAGCCCCATTTTGGAATGGAGATTACTTAAAATCCTAAAAAAAAAAAAGAATAGTTGATTGATTCCTTCATCTTGTTTTTTTTTTAATCTGGTAACTTTCAGTCTTAAGCCAGTATGAACTCAATCGAATAATTCTCATTGGTAATGCAAAATGCTTCCTATTTTCTCTAGATTCTCAAATCTCTTCAGCCAGGAAGGTCTTTGGGGAGGGGGGGCACGCACTAGGCCCCACCTGGGGCCCTGGAAGGTGCTTTTCGGGCTGATGTCTTAAGACTGATTCTTTCCTTTATCTTGCAGTTTACCCACACTGCTTCTACCGATGGTCTTGCAGCACGCAGAGCCCAGCAGTGACTACATTTGAAAATTCAACCAGATCTTTCATCTGTTAATCCTTGTTATATGGACCCTGAGATATTTCATTACAGTATTTAATTACTGAAAAATTCGTGAATAGGATCGAGAAACTCATTTAGCATTTAATGTTTCGTACATCTCTGTAAATTTGTCACTCCCTATAGAGAGTTCCTTCCTTTCATGTATATCCAGGCTATAAATATCCTTGGGAATCCATTGATGTTCTTATATCTCAGTTTAGTCTTTCAAGCGTATGTACTATCATGGTTGTATGTATAAATCCTACGACAAATACAGGGCTTTTATAACCTGTGCATGTATTGTAATTATCATTGTTTACTTTTTTGTTAAGAAACCCTGACAGAGAAAAGGATTTTACCATGTTTGTAAAATCACCGTGACGTAGCCTGCATTATCCTTTACGAATGTCCTTTAGCTCTACAACCATGGTTTTGATATAACTCAGAGAGGACAGGTTACAAATAACTTCAGAGTTATGCATTTTTGAGTCTCATTTTTTTATCTTTATTTTTGATTTTGAGTGAGACAAAGACAGAGCATTTCAGGGAGGGCAGAGATATTGAGAGAGAGAGAATCCCTAGGAGGTTCTGCACTGACATTAGACAGCCCGATGCAGTGCTCAAACCCAGGAACCGTGAGATCATGACCTGAGCCGAAACCAGGAGTCAGACACACAATAGACTGAGCCACCTAGATTTCTGACAAGCTGGTCCAATCTGGAAGAGCTGGAAGCCAAACTTGCCTACAGGTGGAGGGAGGCACGGAGAGAGGGGCTGTGAGCCCATGGCAGCACCCCACCAAATTCATCTGTAAGGGCAGTCTCCCCACTATACCAGGTGTAGACACCTGAGCATTTCCGTCAGCTGTCTGGGTACCATCACTGCACCGGCTGGTAACTCATGAGATATCGCTGAGCGCCTGCACGGTGCCAGGCCAGGCACGAGGTAAGGAGGACAGGTCCCAGCCCCAGAGAGCCTCCACGGAAATACAGTAATGTCCAGGGTGAGTGAAGGACCACAGGCAGAAGACACGGGGGAAAGGCAGCTGCAGACAGGCTGGCGGGAAGGAGGGCTCCTCAGGGAAGCTTCGGGGCCTAGTAAGGCCAGAGCCCAAGGTGTTGAGAGGACAACAGAAGCAGAGAAGCCAGCAGTGACAGCTTTGTTGTTACTGCCATCAAGCTTCTCCTTGACAGATTCATTGTTTGCCCCAATGTGTCATTTTGCCAACCCAGAGCTAGAGACCCAGACAGACCATGAATTTCTCTCCGTTCCAAATCCCTACAACCCCATGGGCACAGGCTTTGTTTCAGGAAGGAAAGGCCTCTACCTGTTTCTCTCACTGTCCGAAGCACACGGGGGTGACGGGTTGTCTGTACTGCAGAAGGCAACCAGGCAACTTTGTAGAATCCAAAGATGAGTCCACTCCCCACTCTGCCTGTCTAGATATCTCCGGGAATGACAGTCACACCAGGAAACGTCCCTGTCTGTTTCCTGTAGCTCACTCTTGGTCCAACCCCAGCGTAGGCAAATTCCAGACCTGGTGTGCGGTGCCCCTAGGACCCCCCAAATATCTGCTCTGTGTGAACACAGTTCAGCGTGGCTCACTGTGACCCAGGGGTGCAGTTCTGCACTTGGCTCAACACTGAACCCGATCTGAGCAGCATCTGGAATTACAAGGGACAGGTTAGAATTATAGACCAGAAATTCCGTATCAGCTGATGGCTTCCCGTCTATGCAGAGCAGAGGCAGACATCTGTTGGGTCAGAATAAGAGACACTGTTCAAACTGGGAAATTCACCTCTACAGGGAGGTCTGCAGAATGTACACAGGTACCGCCCTGGAGAAACGTGTAACACACCACCCCCCCTACACCGTAGTCTCTTGCATGGGGCGTGGAACAGAGCGGCCGAGCTCCGGGTGTCTCAGGACAGAGGATGCAAAGTGCCACCAAAGGCTGACGTGTGCAGTCAACCATGCTGAACCCTATAGCTGGATGGCAGAGGAAGGTCGCCCACTGTCCTCAGAGAGTGCTCTCTCCCGGACTCACGGGAAGTGACTCTACACAGAGGGCCATGTTGGACTGTTCTGTCAAGGTCGTCAATGCCTGAAGGACAGCAAAGCACCTGCTGGCTGAAGCATCGCCTGCGCACTGAAGGACAGCCCCAGATCTGGTTCTGGCACCAGCTGGCTGAAGGCTCGCCTGTGCCGGGAAGGAGAGTCTCTGATCAGGTTCTGGTCTGCAGACTGGCTCAGATGAGGCTGGTGGTGAACTGGGGGCAGCAGTGACACCAACACCCACACTCAAGATGCTTCTGGGCTTCTGTCCTCCACCCAGAGCCCCCCCACCGCCCCCCAGTAAGGCCTTCTGCCACATTGCCCACACCCCGGCACACATGAGAATCCTAAAAGAGCTTCTAAAACGCAGGAACACCTCATGAGAAAGGTCAGTCAACAGAGGAGGATCTCACCTTCACCGCCTGGACTCAAAGCTCTTCTGCAAGAAGTCTGAGCCCCTGCTTCGCCAACTCTGTGCCCACAGTGAACCGGCACATTCTGCGAACACCGACCTTGTCCATCCGGTCCTGCCAAATGCCAAACTTCCTGCCATAACCATGAGAGGCTTTTGTTCCTCTTTCAAGCTCTTTTCCTTGAGGGTCTGGTGTTCTTAAAAATCATTCTCTCTCAACTTGTGTATGCTTGAAGGGAAGGAAGGGAAGGGAAGGGAAGGGAAGGGAAGGGACAGAACTGGGAATGGTGGGAGGGCGTCGGTGCCTTCTAAGATGACACGTGAGGTCACGTGGTGGGATCTCTACACCACTAGGCCCCATTCCTCCACACCCCCAGTCCCTGCCTTTGCCAGTCTCCCCTTAGTCTGCCAGGCCCATCTTGTCAGTAGAGCTCAGAGTCAAGTTTACAGGGAAAACAGAAACTAATGTGCTCGGGGCCAGTGAGTCATCCCAAATCCAAGAGTAGCTGACCTAAAATGGGAATTTTCTATATTCATATGGAGAAAAGGTTCTCTTTCATCAGGGAGTGGGATTAGGAGAAGCACTTTTGCAAGCCTCAGCTCATAGCAGAGGTGGAAACCAAGTCAACAATCCCACATCGCAGAGACTCTGAGGACGCTAGTCAAAGACAGTGAGGCAAAACGTTTAGACAGCATCTCTTTACTTGAAGTACTACTGCTTTCACATATTCTTACACCTTCGAAGGTGACACAAGACACTATCAGAATTTATCATCTAAAGCCCCTTTCTACATTTAACACCGGGAATAGTGAAGCAGATCACAAGCTGTGGTCAAAATATGGCAGGTCAAGAAACGTTTAGAGCTGTCACAATCAGGGGACCACAAAATGGCACAAAGGCCACCCCACAGGGCTGTCCAGGGGTCACCACGTCCACACATCTGGATGGCAATCCCAGAGTATAGCGAAAAAGCAAACCAGCCTTGGCCACTGCCCAGTGTCCTTGGGAATGGAGACGGGGGTAGAACCGGCTCCAACACCTGGAACGGCCACAGGGTGCCCACAACTGTCCCAGGGGTTCTCCCAACATCCAGCATGTTTCAAAGCCACGGGAACAGAAACGACGATGAGAGCAATGGTGACTTCACCGGCTCGGGAGTCGATTCCCAGGGCCTCGACATCCTCACGTGGCTTCTGTGGAAGCTGTGGGCTCAGCAAGTCAGGGAGGAACGTACACTGTGTCTAAAACACCCACACTACAGACTTCACCTCTTTTGGGGATGATTTCCTGGCTCTGCCTCAGCCAAGAACAGCTTTATTTTCCTGAAAGATATTGGGGCCAAGGATGTCAAGCACCGCAAGTGACCCAAACAGATCCGAGGGATGGTCCCTCACAGTAGGGATGGGAAGGTCCAATCGGAAGCCGGTGCATCCTAAAGAAAAGTCTGAGCAGAGTTTCAAGGTTCCTTTTACCTACACTTCCTGACTAGGAAACACCACCGGGAGAGGTGGCAGCATAAGGTGCAGGGATTCAGGTGCAGGGCCCGCTCCCCCATGGGACAATGCCTCGGCTCTCCTATTTGGGGCTTTTCATGAGAATATGGGACTTAGAAAGCAGCTCCCCCGTATACCCCACGCGCAGTGACAAAGCAGGAAAATTAGAGTCGTGGAGGGGAGTTTAAGGTCGAAAGTATTCAAAGACATGGTGTGTGGCAGGAACGCCCACTTGCAGAGAGCGTAAGTGACCGAGTCCCTTGATGAAATCTCCGCTCTTGAAGACAAGATGCTAGAATCATCAATACAGGAACTGTTAGTGATGGGAGATTCTAAGCCACCACGTACCTATGAAACACATGTATAGAAGCATGGAGTCACGTGTTGTGGGAACATCAGCTCCCAAGACCGATCAAGTCATGCCCGTGTGGGTTCACAGGAAAGCTGTGTCCCCCCTGGTCTGTGTCTCTGCCCTTCAAAAGACCAATTTCACACCAGCATGAAGATAGTCTCTTCCTTGATGTGCTCATGGTGCCCAGAAACTTTCACGGTCTTGGCCCCCATCTCTGCTCTTTGCCACTTACATCATTCAGAAAAGTGTAGTCAATGAGGAGTGAAGCCCACACAGGGGACTGTAAGAAACACAGAGAACCCAAATGAAAACAAGAGGAAAATCACCTTTGGGGAAAGGGAGACCGAAGGACACTGGTGACTCATACCACAAAATAGGGTCAGTCTCCCATGGGTCTCATCAGCACCCCCTCATCCTGGGGAATGGACATGGTGTGGCCTTCCTAAGATTCCACATGTGAAAGAGCAGGGCCCGGGGTCAGGGACGCCTGGGAGAACGGCTCTCAGAGGCCACCCAACAAGCTCTCTGGCCACAGTGTGACAGCTCTCAGCTTGGGGGGGCTGGGCAGCCGGGCCACCAAATGCCCACCCACAGCCCCGTGCAGGAATGACTACATCAGACACAAAAGAAACATCATGTAGGACTTCTAACACTGCTCTCAAAGGGCATCTTAGACCATCAGAAACATTCCGGCTTCAATTCAATTGAGAAAATGTTCTGGAAAACAAAAAGTCACCCATGCATTTAAGTCATCCATTAAGAATACACCCTTCCAGGGGCACCTGGGGGCCTCAGTCTGTGAAGCGTCTGACTTTGGCTGAGGTCATTATATTGCCGCTCGTGAGTCCCAGCCCCACACTGGGTCTGTGCTGTCAGTGCAGAACCCACTTTGGATCCTCTGTCTCCCTCGCTCCCTGCCCCTTCCCCGTTGCTGCGCTCTTCTCTCTCTCTCTCTCTCTCTCTCTCTCTCTCATTAATAAACACCAATAAAGAAAAGAAAGCAAGAAAGCAAGCAAGTAAGAAAGAAAACATGCCTTCACTAAGTCATGACAACAGTGTTGTCCAAACATGAAGGAGCCCAACAACGTGAGCGATTCCTAGGTTCCGTGGACTTTCTCACTTCAAAGAAACAACAGGAATCATTTCGATTTCAAGTACTTCCTGGAAGGGTAATAGTGACATCCCTAACTCAGGCTCTGACAATTGTGTCCATTTTTTCAAGTGATTTCTTGGAGGGCTGCTTCACACCTCGCGGGGGAAATATCTGGCTGGTACAATGTGGACTTTTCTCCTACTGGGAATCTCAGAGGATGTGCTGTCCCCTCCACCTCCAGCACATCAGTGCTAGAAGGGTCCAGGCACCGAGACCAAGGGCAGCAGACTCACACCTGAACAGGACAAGACTTTTCCCACCCGCAGATGTAAACTCGAACTTTTACAGGTTTCAAGAGAAAACTATGTATGAGACCCGACTCGTTTTCCACACGAGTACTAGTAAAATTTCACCTGGGCCAGGAAGCAAATGAAACACCGTTTTAAGTCGATCAAGGGGAAGCTCCACCCATGTGTCTGGACTGGGGACACCCAGTGGGTGCTTTTTGGGTTGCCACACTGGGGTGCTCCTGTGGCTTGAATTCAGCCAGAGCAAAAGCCTGTGTGGACCCACCCCCTCCAGCTCTACTGGGCCTCAAGTCCAAATCCGGGATGGCGGCGAGGGGCAAATCAGGGCACAGCTCTCAAGTGCCCAGATGCGACCCCTGTCACTGTGCCCTGAAAGGGCAACAGTTTGCTAGCAGGTAAGGCAGGATCCACACTGTCCCTTCAAGGCCACCTCAAATCTCGCTCCCCTCTCCTAGGTATCCTAAGCCTGGCATGAATTTCCCAGATGCAATCTACTGTGGACGCAGTTTTAAACATCAGACTCAAATCTCAGTCCCGGGAGGGGAAACCAGGCAGTGTCTCGCCGGGGCGCCCATTCACAAACGAAACAACGGCAGAACGAAAGTTGTGTGATTTGTACACAGTCTCTGCCTCTCCAGCCAAGTGTGCCCCATGGCCCCGAGCTGGAAAGAGGCCACCCAACTGCATGCACGACTTCAGCTGCCTGCAGTTCGGATCAGGGGAAACTGTCACACGAAAGGACAGGGTCTCTGGGGAGGGCCGGTGAGGCTAAATCTCCCGGAAGGTGAAGGTGAAAGAGGGCTTTGCCTGTTGTTCTAGACTCATCAGGAAAACTCGGCAAGGCCACACCATTCCTGGTCCTTCTGGAAGCCAGCTTCATCAGAGGGCAGGGTGAGCACCTGTGCCTGATTCCTCACATCCTGCCTGGCAGCCATGCCCACGGTCCATATGCTCCTGCTCCCCAGCTCCTGAGTTCTCTTTGAAAACCACAGGCAACACTGGAAACTGAGCCGGATTTTTTAAATGTTATTCATTTATATTGAATGATTGATTGCTTGACTGATTGATTTACAGGTAATCTCTACACCTAACGTGGGGCTCAATCTCACGACCCTGTGACCCCGAGATCAAGAGTCACATGCTGTTCCAACAAAGCCAGCCAGGCGACCTCTTGACATTACCTTATAAACAACAAAATATCCTCCCAGAAAAAATTTCTATCCTGATCTGATATCAGCACACCCAAAGAAAAAAATCCCCTCCCCATCCCCATCCTTGCCCAGGGACTCACCGCTGTGGTCCGAGGGGAAGGAATACCATGGTGAGAAGGCACAGACTTTTCTTTTTTGTTTTAATTTCATGTTTTTTTTTTATAATTACCTCCAAATTGGTTAGCCTATAGTGCAAAAATGATTTCACTAGATTCTTTAGTGTCCCTTACCCATTTAGCCCATCCACCCTCTCACAAACCATCCAGTAACCCTCATTTTGTTCTCCTTATTTATGAGTCTCTTCTGTTTTGTCCCCCTCCCTATTTTTATATTATTTTTATTACCCTTCCCATATGTTCATCCCTTGTCTCTTAAAGTCTTCATATGAGTGAGGTCATGATTTTTGTGTTTCTCTGACTAATTTCACTTACCATAATATCCTCCAGTTCCATGCATGTAACGGCAAATGGCAAGATTTCCTTTAATTTGATAAACACAGTCGTTTCTTCCTGGCGGGAGGTAAGAGGATGTTCACAGGTCTCTCTCTGAAACCTAGCCATCCATTGAGGAAATCCCAAGCGTCTGGAGGGATCCGTGTGTAACGCGATGAAGAATAAAAACGTAGGAGGACGTCTGCCGCCAGGGCAAGTCGTCAGGCGTGCAGACCTTTTCAGGACTCCAGGACATCCTCCCACACTTCACACGGCTTTGTGAAGAAATCCGAAGGAGGCAAGGAGGAAGTGCATTTGACTAACCAAATAGCTCAACGGTTTTTCAGACAAATTGAGAAAATACAGAAAATAAGTTTCCAAAGATTTATAGCTGCATAAAGTTTTCTCTTCGTGCCAACAGAAATCATTGCTGCAACCTGCCAGCATACATCTCCTCATGGCCTCCAGTCTTTGTTCCTTGTAAATGAGGACTTTGCTACAAGCGAAAAAATCTATTACTGTGAGTTAAACACATACACAAGCAAAATCACACATGCACACACACCCACGCACCCACCCACCCACACAAACACAAAAGGGCCACCTGAGTGACTAACCAGATTAAGCGTCCAACTTTCGACTCAGGTCATGATCTCGAGGTTTGTGGGTTCGAGCCCTGAGTCCACCTCTGGGCTGGAAGCTGGAAGCCTGAAGACTGCTTCTGATTCTGTGTCTCCCTCTCTCTCTGCTCCTCCCCTTCTCACATCTTAACTCCCTCTCTCAAAAATAAATAGATATGAAAATATATACATAACCCAAAGAAATCTCTGTGAAGGGACCGTGATGCAGCTGGGATACAAGCAGAGCACAGGGACCGCTGTCTGGATTAGAGCAGTGTGGCTCGGGGAGCAAGGCAGAAACCAGCTGCATTCCTCATGAACGGTCACTGCGACTGCAGAGAGACCAAGACACCAATTCATCAAGCCACCGACTCCCCACCGACTCCCACAAATGATACACCAACCTCGACAGGCACTGCATTGTTACGAATTACAGAGTAGAGAAATCAAGTCCTCTCTTCCCCTAGAAACCAGCCAGTGCCAAGCACGCACCGCTTACCTCTGTGAGCAACTCTGTCACACTCAAGAACCACAGGTCCCCCGAGCATCCCATCTACACATCCATCTGGTCAAGCATGTCACCGAGGCCGGCCCAGGCTCAAGGGGAGGCCTTAGACTCCACCTCTCAAAGGGAGTTGGAGACAAGCAACTACCTCCCATCGTGACTTTGATGTCATCATAGGCCACGTTTCAGCAGGTCTAAGACGTCACCGCTTGTAGGAAGCATCCTGATGTCACACGAATCAAAATGTGAAAGCAAGGTCAAGATGGAATCGTGACGTGTAGACTTGCACATTGATTTGTGATTGGAAACGTGTCTCCGCTGCCGGTGCAGCTCAAAGTTTGAACCCGGGCTACCTTACGTTCCAAAGTGAGGGCCAGGGAGCAGTCGTTCCAGGCTGAGACCATCTATCGCATGGAGGGGATCCCTAAACAACTACTAACGTTTTCTATTCTAGAAACTTCTGCACAAATGCCAAAGGAAGATGTACAGTAAACCCTCATGAATCCATCACCCATCTTCCACCAGTATCAACCCACATGGTCTCTTAATCATTGATGCTTACCCTGATATAACCCAGGGCGTAGAATTCCCAGAGAGTGGGTGAGTTCACGTGTAAATCCCGGGGCATACGGTGACACCGTTTGCCCTTTCTGTTGTCCTCCTTGCAATCCACGTGGCTGAGTGATACATATCGCTTTATTACCTAGATGCCACTGGGTAAATCTGAAGTGGATGTGCCAGGGCTCACACTGAGCACACGTGAGTTAGCAGGTAAGTAAGGGGACAAAACGGTTAGAACACTATCGCATGGGGTAGGGAGGGGTGTAAGAATTAGGGTGGGGCAGTGCAGCCGCAGTTTTCCTTGAAATAATGTGTGTGGTGGCACTTTGAGCAAAACATGAAAAACAGGGGCACCTCGATGGCTCACTTGGCTGTGTCCAACTTCGACTCAGGTCATAATCTCCCGATTCACGAGTTGAAGCCCTAGGTCGGGCTCTTTGTTGACAGCTCAGAGCATGGAGCCTTTTTCGGATTCTGTGTCTCCCTGACTCTCTTCCCCTCCCCCAGTTGCACTCTGTGTGTGTGTCTCTCAAAAATAACCATTAAAACTAAAAAAAACAAAAACTAGGGTCACTCAGCTGCCACTGTCAGGGGAGAATGCAACTCTTGATAGCTGGGTCGTGGGTCTGTGCAGAAGTTGCTTAACATCTTTAAAAATCAATCGAAATTAGCAGTACCTGGGTGGTTCAGACAACTAAGCACCTGACTCTTGATTTCAGCTCAGATCCCCTCAGCACCAGTGGAGAAAGGTTCTGTTCGCCTCCTCTAAGGACGGCTGGCCGGACGCACTGAAAACAATCCAAGCAAGTGGGGCGGCAGCCACCATTTGCGCAGGAGAGGCTGACCTACCCTCTAACTGCTGGATGTGCTCTGGTGTGTGTGCCCCGAAACCCTGTGGGCGGCCACCATGCCCATGGCTCACAGCGGACGGAGGCCTTGGAGGCGGCACAGTGGGACACAGGCCTCCCTGCGCCTGGCCCTCACCACAGCCCAGCCTGGCTGGCATCCTGGCGTCCAGACCTGATGCTGCTTCCTCTCACGTGTGGGCAGGGTGGTTTCCTCTTGCATCGCTGTCTCCCCCGCACGTCCTAGTGCCTTTCCAGACTGGTTCCTGTCTCAGGGGTCCCTGAAAGTGCCTTCTACCAAAGCAGAGAACACTCACCCTCACCAGGCACACGCACGCTCGTGGCTAGGAGAGGCCCAGCACACTCGAGTGAGATCAACCGGCAGTAATCCTGATACATGCCAGGGGTCCTCTTGACTAATTTCCATCTTCCACTTTCTGCCTGGACAGTCTAGGGCCTGTCGTGTGACCCAAGAGTCCTCTTCCCCGTGGGAGGGCTGGGCCCGTCCTCCCCACCCTGATGCCTCCGGGGTAGGACCGGGCAGAGCAGGCCTTCTCCAGAAACAGGTGGACTGGGGAGGTGGTCCCGTCTATGTCCAAATCTCTGGAACCTGTGCATGTGACTTTATTTGGAAAAGCAGTCTTTGTAAGTGCAGCTACGTGGAGGACCTGGAGACCACCCTGGACTCCCTGGGGAGGGGGCTGGGAAGTACACGGATGAATGTTCTTAAAAGAGGAGTCAGGTAAGATACAGCGAGAAGGGACAGGGCACGGGGGCCAGCAAGCACCGAAGCCGGGCAGGATGGAGCCTCCCTGCTCCCGCTGAAATCTGCCCACGCACCGGGTGGTGTGGACACAGCGCTGCCCTCAAGTCAGGACTGGGAAAGGTGCCGCAGGAAGACAAGGAGGAGAATCAGCAGAATCCACGCCACTTCTTCCCACCGAGGACTCAAGCGACAGGGGGGTAAGACAAAGCAGAACGTCAGAGATGTTGAGAAACACCATCAAGTGAAGCCACATCATCAGGAAGGAGGCAACAACTCTCTTGGGCGTGCGCCTGCTGCCCCTCTGCAGGGGCCATGGGGACAGACCCCTCCCGGTACCGCGGAGCACCCACCTGGGAGGTGGCAGGACTCGGCCAGCAAAAGGCGAGGAGGAAAGTGTGAAGTCACAATTACATTCAGAACACTCGACGTGACACACAAGAAAGGACATTAAGGGCAGCAGTGAGGAGGGTAGAGTGGCCTCAAGGAGGAGCGTGTAGCGGTAGCAGAGTCAAGGGTATTCGGTGGGACCTGCCGGGTCTGTGCAAAGGCCTGCAAGCCCCGGAACATTCAGTATGGGGCGAGCACAGCCAAGGATGGCTAACGCGTGTTCTCAGAGAGGCCACACCCCTCGGACATCTGCTCGGTGCTTGGTCTGTTTCTCAACTGACATTTCTTTTTTAAGCATAATTGGATTCACCAAATCAAGTTTTAATAAACCGTGTGCAACCTAATGTACCTGTGGGGAATTGGTCTGTTTCCAGAAACTCTCAGATGCCGAAGGCTTGCCCAGCTTTGGTGGGGAAAAAACAGAATCCTAGACGTAAAACGCAGGGAAGCACTTTGTTGTTCCAAACCTCACACTTAACACTAAGGACTAGGAAGTGCAGAAACTAAAGATCAGCCAGCAAAGGTTCTGAACAGGAAGACACAGAATGACCTAACTATGCCCTGACAGAAAGGAGAAGGGAAGTCTTACTCCACAGAAAGAAACTATGTATCCCTCACAGTAGTAAACGATGGGCCCTGGCGGGAGAGACAGTACAGGAAGAGGAAATCCCAGCGATTGTCAGCTGTGCCCTCCACACAAGGCCCACGGGTCAGGGCGTCCATCCCTTGACCCAATGGCCATAAGCTCTCTGTGGCGGGGAGGGAAGGAACCATCCCAGAGTCGCCTGAGCTATGAGGGATCTTGTGCCAGGGCCTCCTGAGGTGGCCTCGTGAGGGCTGCTTCGGAATCTGTGTCTTCTCCTGTCTCTGCCCCTCCCGTGCTCATGCTCTGTCTCTGTCTCTCAATAATAAACAAACATAAAAAATTTAAAGAAAAGCTACAAAAGGAGAATGAGGTCCACTCTTGAAACTTGTTCAAAAAAGAAATGTAAAACGTTGATTTCCGTAAGAACAGTAAGACCTTTATTAGAGTTGCACTACATAATTTCCAGGGTCTCGCGCCTTTCTCCTGGGTGCACACCCAGCACCCTGCCCCGCGGTGGGAGCCCAGTGCTTCCTGATTGGTCTTCTGAGTGTTGTGGTACCAGGGAGTTCAGGGTGGGTGTGGGGCAGGGGTGGGGGAAGGACGTGCCCAGGTCCCCCCCGCCCAGGCTTGCCGCGGCCCCAGCTCCCAGGTTCTGTGGGTCACTCCAGGCAAGCTGCCCAGGCCCCCAGGACTAGGCTCTGATAGAGCCCACGCACTGAGGACACCCACGATGCCTAGCTGTAGTAGGTGGAAGAGCACACTAATATTCAAGCAGATAAGCAGAAGTTAGGAGTCATCTTAGATCATTGAAGCCTGAGCGGGCCACAGCCTGGTTACATACGAAGTCGGCCATTCTCCACCATTGCTCACATTCCAGTCAAAGAGCCTCCCATGGAGCCGTCCCCGAGGGACTGGGGCAAGTCAGCGTGTCACGGACCGACGACCAGCTACATCTTCTTTGGCTGCATAAAGGCCAGAGAGGATGTGACCCAGAAGTCTGCAGGGAGAGTCTCTGCTGACCCAGCAGCTAAGTCACAAATGTCCTTTGGTCTACATTGTTTTCTCCAAGAAGGTGCCTTCCTAAAGTTTTGTCATCATCATTCAGAAATCAAGACTGATTGGAAATTAAAAAACAAAAGTGTATATTAAAGTTACCAGTCCTTTAAAATGACCTCGCTCTGCAATTTTGTTTACAGGTATTTACCCACATTCCTGACAGCCATCGGGCCCCCTGCCCAGAAGACACCCCAGGGGGTAAAGGGAGACAGGGCCACACTTGTGCCAGGACCCTGACCGGGCACAAGTCAGCAGAGTCCTGGGCTGCCTGGGCCTGCTCCACTGTCTATGTGAAATCACCTTCCTGCCATAGAAGATACTACCTTTTCGTTTTCCAAATAGTCTTTAAGCTGCAGACAGTGCCACACGCTGGGACAGTCCCACAGCACCCTTGCCCTTGCCCTGTTCTCCTCACGAGCATGTGTTCGTTCTTATGGCAATGACGACAGTCTTAAGTGGTGGTGTGGGAGGAAATCAGTCCAGTCCTGGTTTTGTAGAAGGAGAATGCAACGTTTTGTGTCTTTTCAAATAAATAACTGAAACATTCCCCCGAGCACAGGGCCCTGGATTGCAGTGAGATATCCGGCTACCCCCAAAACACCATATACAGGCTCTATTCCCAGGCTGCAGCCAGCGTGATACGATGTCAAAAATATCTCTGGAGACTATCAGTGTCAAATAGCAAAAAGGAAAGAAACCAAACTCCTCATCTCTGAAACTATTGGTTTCTCAATAGCTTATTGGTTTATTTTTTATAGTTTTTTTATTTTTGAAAGAGGCAGAAACAGCAAGAGGAGCAGGAGCAGAGAATTAGGGGGAGAGAGAATCCTAAGGAAACTCCCCACTGTCAGCTCTGCGCCCACTGCAAGGCTCAAATTCACCAAGTATGAAAACATGACCTGTGCCGAAACCAAGACTCAGATGCTTCATTGACTGAGCCACTCAATCGCCCTTCTTTTCAAAGTTTCAGAGAGAGAGAGTGTGTGTATGAGGAGAAAGAGGCAGAGAGAAAGGAGGAAAAGGACCCAAAGCAGGCTCCACGCAGAAAGCAGCCAATCCACAATTTTTGTTATCTCAGACCTTACAAAAATACACATTTTGGGGTGAGTGGGGTGGGAGAACCAGAAGGCACTACCATAAATCTTACTGTTTTCTTTACAGAAAGTATAAAGATGTGAAATAAAACACATCGGCAACATTTAAGGGACAGAATTTTCCCAGCATGGTTCGAGGAGCAAAAAGTCTACTTTCAGTAAGAAATTGCATACAGCCAGGTGGCAAGTATCCAAGTTATTGTAAAACAGTTTTATACACTTCAAACATAGGGACATTCAAATCAGACCACTCTTAAACTGTTTCCACAAATTTCTATTCCTAGGGAACCTATTCCCGAGGGTTCCTACGGAATTGGGAGCATTAACAGAAATAACGGCTTTTCACCTGAAGTACAACTGAGTGTGCCAGTCATGGTCATTATTATGAGTTCTGAGGAGACTAGATTGAGGCAGACGGAAAGAGAAACGAACGGACAAGTCCGGGGCTGAAGGGGAAAAGGCCTCTACGGCAAGCGGCTCTCAGGGCCCAGTGTGGACGGGAGACAGCCCACTCCAGGCCTCGCAGGCACTCGGGACACTGAGAGTGGCCCCATGCCTTGCCTGCTGTCCAGTGTATCACAAAGCCCACTGAGTTCTTCCCCGGCTCAAGGCCCCATCCCGTGGTCCCACCATCTCCAATGTCCCCCTTGGCCCACCTCCTGCTCCACCCCGCTAGACTAGAAACCACCTCTTCTGTTGAAGAGGGCTCACTTTTATTTTTCAGTTGTCAGATCACTGGGATGTGGCCTCAACATGCCTCCATCCACTTAGCTCTGGGACACGCTCAACCCACAAGCGACCTGCTCTACAGTGGAAAATCCCAGAGGGAACTGGTGGGCCCGCACCAGTTCTCTGGGGCCCCTTCCCAGGCATCACAGCTCCTCAGCTGCTTGGTAGGAAATGAAACCCACTGTCTGGAATCAAGACCATTTAAAAATAGGTGGTACTGAATAGATTGCAAAGGTCATAGTCTAAGAGAAACTCAAAAAATACAGGGGAAGGAAAAAGGAGGGCAACGTAGTGAGTGCGCCAGAGAGACCACCAGATGAATGACAGTTTCTGAATGCTGGTGACCATGTCCCCACAGGGGCTGCAGTTACACATGTGATGGAACTTCTGTGATCAAAGTATCATGTAGATATTTAGATGCAGACACTCCTATAAGCCATATGACGGAAGTGCTCCCACAGATCCTATTAGGTGATAGAACGGAAGCACAGGAATGCTAATATGGAGCTTCCCGAGAGCCCCAAACTCATCTGTGCAGGAGCCAGGCTTAGAGTTAAGTGCTCTGGGGTCAGGCCCTCCCTGCACAACTTCACAAGGTGGAATGGGATTCCACGTGAGTCCTTTCCAGATTTCATACATGCTCTACGTCCTCCAGGAACCTTATCTTAATACGGGCCTCAGGTTCACTATGGAGGAGATATAACCTATTTGCAGCTATATAGAACCCCTTTGCAGCTATATAGAACCCCTTTGCAGCTATATAGAACACTAGCGTGGCCGGGGTGGACCTTTTGTTTCTTGCCTAGCAAGCAGCGCACGGGACTGATGACCTTCTTTATGGGGGCGTTGTGCAGGGAGTCCTGGTTACTGCTACTGCTGCTGAGGTTGTTCAAAGGACCATCCTGAGAGCTTGTCGGACTGGGTGAAGCACGGAAGAGCATCTTCCACGTGTGCTTGGCACACGACACACCGCCCCACACGAGTGAGAACCACAGGCCAGCAGCTGCCGGAGAGGGCTGCCTCCAGGGAGCTGACACTCTCCCTCCCAAGCTGATCTGGACTCTAAGCGCCCTGAGTCGAGAACCCTCGGCAACCCTTCCAGGGCGTGACCCGGGAGCACAGAGCACATGCACAACCAGAGCCAGCCCCGGACACGGTGCCAGTAACAGAGCGGCTGCACCACAGTGTTTCGAATGTGCTGAGCGTGTTGCCAGAACGGACCGTGAGCACGGCGTGGGACAAGCTCAGGTGGCATGCACTCCACGCCTGAAGGCACAACGCCGCCTACCCACCAGGCTTTGGTAGGGTAGAGCCCAGAGAAGACAGATTCTATCATACAGACGGGGAGGCAGCTGCCAGGCCCTGGAATAACGTTCCGTTCTGCAGCTATTTCTACCAAACTCCAAACGTTCAAAAAATGTAGGAGAGGAAGGACAGAGTGGGCAAAGACCGAATCAAACACCCCACATTTGACTTGAGGACAGCGAGACCTTCTCAACTGCCTCTCACTTCATGCACATCTCGTCGTAACATGGTGTTCATTACTTCTGAAATGGTGACATCCTTCCGCGCGTTGTCTAGATCTTCCTCCACCTTGGCCACGAGAGTGGAGAGGGGAGCTAGGCACTCCTTCATCTGGCTCTGCACCTTTGAAAGCCAGAAAGGGAAGCATCATGTGATGGCCCCCACTGCTGGTCTTCATATATATTTTTTTTTAAAACAAAGGGTAAAAAGGAAACCCCCTCCATTCAAATCCTGTGATGATGTCTGGAGCTTACTCTTTGCATGTGGCCCCTGATTCTTCTTCGAAGAAACTATAACACTCCAGGGCCACACATAAACGCTCTCTCACCTGGAACCAAAGGGATTGAGTTTGTACGCGGAGGATTTTTTATTAATCCGTACTGTAAAGCCACTGTAAGGTCCCCTTCGCTTCAAATAACATGACAGGGGGCGCCTGGGTGGCTCAGTCGGTTGAGCATCTGATCAGCCCAGGTCATGATCTCACGTTCCGTGAGTTCGAGCCCCGCGTCGGGTTCTGTGCTGACAGCTCGGAGCCCGCCCGGAGGCTGTTTCAGATTCTTTGTCTCCCTTCCTCTCTGACCCTCCCCTGTTCATGCTCTGTCTCTGTCTCAAAAATAAACATTAAAGAAAATTAAAAAAAAAAAACAAATAACATGACAGAATGCTGGTAAAGACTTTCACGGATGCTCATGTTCACAAACTTGCTTTCAATTTTACATTGGAGACAAATCTTCCCCGAAATATATTATGCAATTTTTACCAGCAAATCTGTACACGCATTTCCACCAACCACTGCTTTTTATCCATAAAGACCCGGCTTCTTACAAGAATTCAAGAAGCTTAAAAGGAAACGCCAGTCACACAAAAACGCAATGTATGCCTGATAACACACAGCATGTGCACAAGTCGAGAACCGCCGTGGCGAGGCACACCGTTTTATCCTCCCTTTTTTCGTTCTCCAATATGGAGTTCAAAGACCTTCAGCCCCTCGGCCTCACTGGACACGCCGGCCTGAGTCTTCGCCTAGTAGCCTCACTGTTTTCCGAAGAGCTCTCTCGTGCCTGGAGACGAGGAACTCCAAATGTTCCAGCAGCAGCTGGCGGGAGAGGCAAAAGGAAAACGGTGTTTCAAGAACACCTTCATTTGCAAATTCACCAAATGCAAAACCAAGTCTGAATCACTTCAGTTCAGTACCCAGTTAGGGATCTGCCCCCACGAATGTAAGATAGCCTTCTCACAGATCAAACGAGGTCTGAGAAAAATGGGTCCAAACCAACTCCACAGGGACATGTGGACAAGAGGAGTGCTGTCGTGTGCTTAAAGACACTGGCAGTGCGCCTACTGACCCTGGTGTTGTTTCTCTCTGCCTTCAGTTCGACGACCTCTTCCTTTCTCTACAAGAGCTGCTCCTACAGCTGTTGAGCTCCTCAGCAAGGGCTGTACACTCCAGGGGTCGGAGAGGGGAGAAAAGTGGAAAGTCACAGGGGGTCATTAGCAAGAGCGCACCAGGCTTCCGTGGCTCTCCAGAGTACACTCACTCACCAACCTCAGGTAGAAACATACACAAGGCCCCTCATCACCACCCACAGGAGTCCCGGGGATTTTCGTAGGGACCTACTCTCAAGGGGACAGACATTTTCAGGTGCCTGGCAGGTTTATGTTTTAGGAACCCTGCTGAGTTGGGAACCACAGCCTGAGAACCCTGTTGCCCATCCCCAGCCTCTGGCCTCATCTGGCAAGCAGGCTTGTGGAGCGGCAGTGGGGAAACCTGACGGTATTCAAAAGCCCTGTCTTAGACTGAACACCTGTCCCAATCAGAGACAACCATACGAAATGCACTTTTCAAAAAAGATTGTACGACTCTTGACGAAAGGCAGAGTATAAGTCTTATTTCCTTAGTCAAGCAGGAAATATGGACGAAGGGTTTTTGAAGAGAGGGATGCCAGGGTCCATCACCGCGCGTGGGGTTTCTCTCCCGCCAATACTGAGCGCTCGCCCAAGACACGGCATACAGGTGGGCTCCAAGGAGGTGGACGCACACTCTCCCTTCAGTAGAGCTCAGCGCCCTGTGCAGGGCTCAATCCGTGAACCCTGACATCATGACCTGAGCTGAAACCGAGTCAGACGCTTAACCCCCTGAGCCACTTAGGCGGCCCAGAAGTTTTGACTCTGAAGAAAAACAAGCGGACAAGGTTCACTTAACTCAAATTCCAAATAGCGAGAGTGGTTGATTTCGTCAATGCTAGAAAGTCATTGTAAAAACAGGTGACATACTTCAAGTTTCTTCATGAATTAACCTTTTCCTAATCAAGGCGAATTTACCACAGAACTATCCACGTTCCTTGCAATCTGGCTTGACAAGGTTTACCCACAGACGCATATGTGATTCTTGATGTAAGACTGTGCAGACCCATTTCTATGTGGGGATTTTTTTTCCAAAAAATACGTTGGAAACTTTGCAGATGTGTGACATTTGGAAAGACTGGCAGACGAGCTGGGCAGCTTCAAAATATCAAAAATAGTAAAAGGTACGGCACGAGTGCATGAAATATACGCATATACTTGGCTATTATATCATTTCCTCCCCAAAAGCAAATCTACTCTAACTAGGTAAGAAATACAAACACAAGAGCCTCTATGCTTCTACATCATGTCCAATAGAAAAATAAAAACAAAGAAGAAAAGAAAAGAAAAAGAAAAAAGAGACGAGAAGAGGATAGAAAAGGAAAGGAAAAGTAAGAAAAGAAAAAGAAATGAAAAGAATAGAAAAGGGATGCCTGGGTGAATCAGTCCGGTAAGCATCCCACGTAGGTTCAGGTCATGATCTCAGGGTTTATGGTTTTGAGTCCCGTGTCGGGCTCTGTGCTCACAGTGAAGAGCCTGGAGACTGTTTGGAATCTGTGTCTCCCTCTTTGTCTCCCGCTGCCCTGCACAATTTTTGTCTCTACCTCTCTCTCTCTCTCAAAAGTAAATAATATTAACAAAAAAATTCTTTTAATAAGAAAAGGAAAGAAACAAACAAGCAAACACAGAGATGTACCAGGATAGTTCAGGCTACTCGGTTAAGGGACAAACACTTGTTTTCTGCTCATGTTTGTGAATTTGAGCCCTGTGTTGGGCTCTTACTGACAGAAAAGAACCTCTCTTCAAAATGGCCTCTCTCTCCCCCGTCCTCTACACTCACACTTGCTCTCACTTTCTCCCGCAATATAAATAAATAAATATAAAAAAACATTTTTTACATCACATCGATCAAAAGAAAAAAGAACAGAGACCAAGAGGAGACACATAGACTGGAATTACTGGATGCAAAAGTCAACTGTCCAAAAACCATTCTTGACAAATGGGATATTTCAGAGACTCAAAACAGATTCTCAAACTGCAAATTATCAGAGCTAAAATTAAGATCTTCAGCTGCTTGATTGGCTCATTTCCTTAAGCATCTGACTTTAGCTCAGGTCATGATCTCGTGATCATGGGCGCGAGACTGCTTGGGCATCTATGTCTCCCTCTCTCTCTGTTCATCCATTGCTCCCAACTTGTCTAGCTCTCCAACATAAAGACTAAAAAATCTTGTTAATTGAATTAAGAACTCAATGGGCTTCAAATCAAACAAGACACAGGTGAATAGACTCAGTGAACTGAAAGATAGGTAGGTAAAAATATATCTAGGCCATACACAGAGAAAACGTCAAGAAAATACAGAAGCCCAAAGACACAGAAGATACGGTACAAATATCCAATGGTAACCCACAATGTAGAGGAAACACAAAGTGGGTAGTAACATATCGCTACAAAGATATAAAACTGATAACGATGACAGTGACTCCACAAAGAACACATGAGGCAAAAAGATGTTAAGAGTCATGAGAAGTCACATATACCGCCTTCCATGGGACAAAACTACCAGCTGACTCTTCAAGGAAAGCAAATGAAGCCAGATGATGGATTGGCATGTATGAAAGGTGAACTAAAATAGCCACCAACTCAGAAGTCTTTACCTAAAAGAAACATTCTTCCAAGTGAAGAAAAAGACGTGTTTCAGGCAAAACAGAAGCAAAAACAAAAATAAAAACAGAAACAACAAACAAAAACAACACACACACACAAACCATGACTACCCATCAGCCACAGACACGAACTAAAAGCAATATTAAAACACCTTGTTGCAGAAAAGAAACGTAGTCTCTGAAAGAAATATGAAAAAACAAGGTTTGCAGAACAAGGTCACAACAGAAAGGGTAACTATGAGAACAAACCTTAACAATCATTAAGTGCACGAAACAAGGACAACAACGCCAAAATCCATCTAAAACTTAAAAATATTACCCAAAAAAAGGTAAAGAGGAGTTCACTGTGGTTCAAGTGTCAAAGAAAAGAGCAGGGGCACCTGGGTAGCTCAGTCAGTTGAGTGTCCGACTTTGGCTCAGGTCACGATCTCACGGTTTGTGAGTTTGGAGACCCGCGTCAGACTCTATGCAGATGACTCACAGCCTGGAGCCTGCTTCAGGTTCTGTGTCTCCCTTTCTCCTCTGCCCCTCACCCGATTGTAGTAGGATTCTCTCAAAAAACAAATCTTAAAACAAAGAAAAGATAAAAGGAGAGAACAGTGTCAGGAAAGCAGTACAAGTCCTGAATCAGGCAGGGGTCAGTTTAAAATGCACCTGCCTCTAAAAATAGATATATTCCAATTACCTAAAAGATCAGTGTAATCAAGGGAGTGGGACGGGGTTGTCCAATAGGCGGTCACCTGCTTTATTGCAAGTACTTGAAATGAGGCTACTCAAAGTGAGACGTGTGGAACGTATAAAATGCACACCACATTTTAAAGACATGATAAGAGAGAATGCAAAATCTTTCATTATTTTTTTCTCACGCTGGCTATACACTGAAATGATATTTTGGATATGCCTGTTAGTAATATTTTTAAGCTCATTCTCGCTTATTCCTTACTTGGTTTAAAGTGGTTACTAAAATCTGAATTCTGCAATTTATAAATTTCATCTAAAATATAAATAGAGAACACTGCATTCCGCTCAATAACCATAATTTACAGCACAGACCTGGAGGAAGGGCTCGAACCCACAAACCTCGAGATCATGACCTGAATCGAAGTCCGACCCTTATACTGAGCCACCCCGGTGGCCTTTTTGTGTGTGGGTTGCGTGTGTGAGGACGGGTTTAACTCACAGTAATAGAATTTTTTACTTGTAACAAAGTAATCATTTACAAGAAACAAACACTGGAGGCCATGAGGAGATGTATGCTGGCAGGTTGGAGCAATAATTTCTGTTTTCATGAAGAGAAAACTTTATGCAGCCACAAACCTTAGGAAACCAGTTATTTTCTGTATTTTCTCAACGTGTCTGAAAACCGGTTGAGCTATTTGCTTAGTCAAATGCACTTCCTCCTTCCCTCCTTCGGATTTCTTCAAAAAGCCGGGTGAACTTGGAGTCCCTGGAGTTCCCTGGCGGCAGACGTCCTCCGGACGTGTTTACTCCTCATCGTGTTACACAAGGATCCCAGATGCCTGGGATTTCCTCAGTGGATCGCTGCGTTTCAGAGAGAGACCTGTGAACAGCCTCTCACCTTCCGCCAGGAAGAAAGGTCTGTGTCCTATCAAAATGAATGAAATCTTGCCACTTGCAGCTACATCCATGGATCTGGAGGATATTACGTTGTGAAATTAGAGAAGCTGCCAGAGATTGCTGTCTGAGTGGCAGCTGCATTGCTCCTGACTCCTTCCTGCTGATATATTTCCTTTGCCCTAGAAAAAAGGCAGGTTGCTTTCCCTCCGGCCTTCTGTCCACAGGCCAACCTCTTGTGCTCAATGCTTTCCAATGCACTGGGGTAGCTGCTTCTGTGCCAGTGTAAGTTTGCCAGAGGGCATGAAGCAGTAAATTTCCAAGCCGTCCCACATCCAGGAAAACTATCAAAGAGTTTATAATTAAAAATCAAAAGGGAGGCTTCCAGACTGATTCCACCAAAGTCCCACAGGGAGGAATTGGTCAATAAATAACAATGATGATTTTGATGATAATCTTAATCAAAATAAGAATAACAACTGAGAAGAAACACACTGGGTACATAAATTGTTCAGTTCAGATGAAAATGGAATTAAAATGGGACTGCGGACATGAGCACTATTTTCCAGGCAAGCTAGGTGTCCTGAGAGTAAGAAGGAAACGTCTGTGGGGTTGGCATGAAAGGAAGCACCGATCACAAGCGCACTGCATCCTGAGCTACGTAGGGCAGGAAGGCTTCTGGCTCTGGCCTTCCACTTACAACCAGGGGGCAGAGGCCCTCGCGATCTATCTCAGTGTTGGCTTCTCTGTGCTGGCTGGCAGCCATGTCTGTGGAATTGGGCTCTGGTCCCCGAGTCTTTGAATGGACTGTCTGCCCTGACCACCTGGGGAAGAACAATGCTCATGCTCCAACACTGGACTTCTCATCATGTGGTTAACTCACAGCGGCCTGTGGAACAGGGTCACCAACAGCCCTCAGGCTAACAAGCACACAGGTCTCAGTAAGGGAGGGCAATGTGTCCTTGGGAATCACCATGTGTTAGCTGCTTGTGAATGCTGGGCACTCTCTGAGTAACAGTTACACGGTTCCTGACTCTGACCTCTGATCTCCAACACCCCATGCACACAAGTGAAGATAGCTCCCTCCCAATAACACTTGCCCCATCCCAGAAGACTTTTTGCCTTCTCTTGCCAAGAGAGGTGTCACAGGTGAGCCCATGGAGAACCCACTGTCCATGTTCCCCTGGATCTAGGGCAATGTAGCAGGACTCCACAATTAAAATCAGAGAGACATAGTTCCAGGCTAGGAAACTCAGTCCCTCACTGGAAAACCTGTTTAGAAGGAGATCAAGGGAATCAGAAGGGATACAGTTGGGTCCCAACTCTCTGTCCCAGATGATAATGAAATAAATCTGTGAAGGAAGTGACCGGCACAATTCCCCAGGGAAGCTTCGTGTCCTATGACTATGGAAAACCTGTGGGTTATGGAGAAATAGAACCCAATTTAGTTACATCTGGGAGCCTGAATGTAGCAAAAGAAACCCAACATCTGACATCAAACAGTGTAGGGGGGTTGGGGCACTTGACAGCTTTGCAGCTTTTCCTGTCCGTGGGTAAAAGCAGTGGTGATCTGGAGGGCAGAGTCTCCACACGAGCTGCTGCCCAAGTGTGTAGGACTGGGTTCTGATTCTGTTTAGTTCTTTTTGAGTCGTTTCTTTGACGATCACCTGCTGGCGCAACGACTGGGCATGCAGGATCCCTGAAAGTCTCCAAGAGCAGGATGTTGAGGCAGTCTGTGGCGGGGGCAAAGAGCACAGTAAGAGTCACTGCACAAACAAGAGACTTCAACGCCCAACGGTTTGAGGAGGACAACATGTTTTCGTTGATATCAGAAATTAGTTGTTCGGGGGGTTGAAAACAACCTTCATGTGTGCTCACTGGGAGCTAATCGGCCCTATCTGCATTGAGAAAGAGTGAAAGCATGTCATTGGCAGCAACGTGGATGCAATGGGAAGGTTGTATGTTGAGCGACATGTCAGTCAGAGAAGGATACATATCATATGTTTTCACTCACATGTGCTTCTTGAGAAGCATAAGAGAAGACCGAGGGGAAGGGAAGGGGAAAAAGTAGTTACAAACAGAGAGGGATGGAGGCAAACCATAAGAGACCCTTAAATACAGAGAACAAATGGAGGGTGGATGGGTGGTGGGGGAGAGGGAAAATGGGTGATGGGCATTGAGGAGGGCACGTGTTGGGATGAGCACTGGGTGTTGTATGGAAGCTAATTTATCAGTAAAGTATGAAAAAAAAGACTAGCTAGCCCTATCTATGTGATTATTTTTTTTCCTTCTGACTGGCCCTAAAGGCCACATCTCTATCAACTTTTACCACAGCAGTGAGGCCAACTGTCTCCCAATATCACCTGCCACTACCCACAAGCAAGCCTCTTGTGCTTCACACATTCATGTCCCCAGTACCTCCTGTTCCCAAGATACACCTGGCAGACACCAGAAGAGCATCAGTTCCTCAAGCGATTCCAAATTGATGGGAACTTGGCAAGACTCCACCAATAAAATTGGAGACAAAGGCTGCCCGACTCCAGCACGAATGTCTCCCAATGAACACACAGTGAGGATAAGTGTAAGAAAATTGAAAAGATACACTGAGGGCTAAGGTTCTTCATCTCAGGTGAAAACAGAAAGAAGCTGGAGCTGATGTTACCAGCACAACTCCCTGGGCAAGTGTGGGTTCCAAGGAGTGAAAAAGACCTGTGGCCTGAAGAGAAATGGAACACCCACTAGCTGTACCAGGGAGTCCCGTGAGCAGCGTCATGCAGCCCAACGTCAATATGGTCAGCAAAGTGTCAAGCTCTGGCCAGGCTTCAAGCCATTCCCATCTGTGGATAGAGAGGCCCTTGTGACTCACAAGGTAGGCTCTTGCTCCTGGCAAGTCTTCAGATTCAGGCTCTGGTATTTTAGTCTTGGAGTGTTGTGCCCCAACCTTCTCAGTGAACCGACTTTACACGCACGACCCCTGTCTCAGGGGGTAGGTAGCTCAGGCTTTCCCGAAAGGGGTGGGTAGACAGCAGGGCAATGGTCCCATGGCAACAGAAACCAGCCAGACACAGAGTTCTTGCTGGCAGGAGGTCAACCTTTCCTTTTCGATATCAGAAATTAAGTGCTATGTGATGACACACGGTGTGAGTGCAGGCTCCCCGGGAAGGACTGGGCACTGTCTGACTGACAGCCCCGTAGCTCCTCAACATGGCCCTAGGCCCTTGATCCAGAAAGGAGATCGGATCCTTCCGAACCTCCTCTGCCCCTGTGCACAAAGCAAGCCTCTTGGGCTGAACGGTTCCGACCCCCGATGACATCTTTGGCCAAGGTAGGTCTTGCAGAGGAGGCCCATGGATTCCTATTGCCCAGGCCATCCTAGATGCCTGGCAACTGGTCACAACTCCATGATTACCGTCAGAAAATGCTCCTAGATTATGTCTGTGAATGTCCCATAATGATATCCTCATTAATGAAAGAGCAAGGGAATCTGAAGGGATGCACTGAAGGCCAGATGTCTTTCTCACCGAAGAAAATGGTATAAAGCTTCCAATGAAGTCACTAGCACTTTTTCCTGGGCCAGGTTGGTGTCAGCACTAACCTCAGTGGGCCAGGCCTCAGGGGAACCCCCAGTCGCTACACTTAGGAGCCCTGTATGTAAAAGGGCTATCACTTTCTTATATTCCTTTCCTTCAGCGATAGAGCAGTGGTGATTTGAAGGATCTTATCTGGCTCCTGGCTGACCCCCAAGTCCCTGGAGATGGTCTCTGATCTTTATTTATGGAGATTCTTGTTTCTCCCTCCTTAGGCAAGGTATGCACTTTGCTTGGACAAACCATTAGCATCTCAGAACTCAGGAAGCACAGGCATTCCAGGAGGTTGGGAGAGAGCAGGAAGTAACCATCTGAGCCAACACAATCCTGCCTGGCCCTGACTTCTTAGGCATGCAAGGACAACCTTTCTTCCCCAACATGGCAAACGAATTGCTGTGGGGTAGCACACCACCGAGTGGGAGCTCGCCTAGAGCTTCTTGTCACTGTCTGAGGACAGACCAGTTGCTCCTGAATCTGGCCCCTGATCCCAGTCTCTTCTTGACCCTGAAGTGAGGTGGGCGCTTTCCAGCACCACCTGCTTTGAATTGCATTAGCGTCTTATATTCTCTATTCTCTTTAACATCTAACCTGATTGCTTTGCAGCATGACACCTGTTTCTGGACTGCATTCATCACACAGGGACACATCACTGTGTGTTTTTATGTCTCTGGCCACATAGACTTTACAATAACCTATGTTGCTAAAGTGCAAAGTCTCCCAATGGTTGAGCTGTGAGTACTTCTGTGGGATTGCCAAAGAGGAAAGTGATATCTGACAGAAATATAGAAATATCTCAATTCACTTGAAAGACAGTCTGTCAGTTGTGGTTCCTGCATGGGGTCACGTTCTCCTATCCCCTAGAAATGAGGAGGTCGCATATTTAGAAACACCTGTGAGTAGAAAATGTCATAAAGAAATGTTGAATCTTCATGACAGCACATTCTTCTGTCCTATTTTCCTTCATTTATTCTAAATATCTGAGTGGCAAACATTAGATTTTATTCGACTACTGCTGAGGTAGAAGCTTAAAGAGAAACTAAGAAATATTCTTGGAATAAGTGAGTCAGTCACAATAAATCATTAGGTTTTTGTTTGTTTTGTTTTTATTTCTTTTGTTTGTTTTGAGTCCTCTTTGTAATATGTCCACAATGATGTCTCCAGTTTTGCTTTGGTTTTTAGCATCTCTTTATTTGGGGACTCTTATCATTCCATACAAATTTTAGGATCTTTTGTTCTGTGAAAGATGGTGGTGGTATTTTGATAGGCATTGCGCTAACGTGTCGATTGCTTGGGGTAGTGTAGACATTTTAACCATTTGTACTCCAAACCATGGGCATGGAGAGGTTTCCCATTTCTTTGTGCCCTCTTGCATTTCGTTCATGAGATTTCAGAGTACAGAGTTTATACCTCTCCGTTAGGGTAATTTCCATGTAACTGACAAAGTATCTTTGGTGCAACTGGCAATAGCTTAAAGCTCTCCCATCAAGTTTGCTCTAAAAATGAGAGACAAATATTCTAGGAGAAATCATGTCAGCACTTCCTGTCTATTTGAGTTCACGTTGCTATTCTAATTCCCACATATGCACTGGCACACACACACACACTGAAAGGTATGTTCGAGGGACTGGACACTGGGCAATAACAAGACAGAAAGAAGAAACAGGTGAGAGAGAGCACAGCCATGGGGCAGCAGCATCCATTGTCACAGCTGCATGCACAAAGGCCCAAATACGGGCAAGAGATTCTTAATGTTTGTAGGTTTCTGCTGCACCCAGGACCATCCTTAACCCAGCCTCCAGAGGAAAGGACTAGGGTCCTACAGTCCACCTCTCTAGGCACCTGGAATTATGATGAACTAACTCCCAGTAGTTTCACAATAGCTAAAGAAGAAAAGGCCTTGGTGTTCTCCCATAATCAGTTGTGTTGCCAGTGGGTTTCTCCTGAGTTCTGTAAAATCATAAAGTGTCAACTGGCCTTGGTTCTCGATCAATGCCTCACTGTGTTCTGAGATACTAGAGAAGGACTTGATGCTTGCTGAAGCCTTTAGAGCCTAGAGAGGTTTGGGGACTTGGGGCGGTGAGGGGTGGGGATAGGGAAGGACATGTCAGAGCCCTGTACACTGACGCCAGAGCCCAAGTCCGGTAACAGTCCGGGGTCCCCGGGCTCCTCATTGGGAAACAGGGGTTCATTTTGCTGGCCGACGGGAGGATGCCTCACGAGTCACGAGTATACACTGGGGATGGACAAAGGGGAACGACAGAAACCTGAGGTCCATAGCACAGCTTTTGGGCGTGCGGCTTATGAGCTTTACTCAGGCACCTTTGAAGGCCTGTTAGCTTAGGTTTAGGTCCGATTAGGTTAAGCTGGGGTCGGTGCTGATTCTGTTTGGTGGTCTTCATGCCTGTGGCTGCAGTGCTAGCGCCGGGCACCAGGGAACAGGCAGCCTCCTGTGTCCGTGGTGCACACTGAGACTTGCTGGAGGAACGGAACAAGGGAAAGTTCGTGCAGAGGTCATTCTGGAATCCCCCTGCCTCAGATACCATAGGAATCTCCCATGAGTAGCAGTTATCTCCACAGAGTAAGCCCATTAAATCTAGACAGAGGGCTCCACAGTCCTTCAATTTCTTCATTCAGTAACTGCTCCAAGCACGCACTTTGTGCTAGGGCATCTGGTGGGCCTAACTGAAAAGCTGGCAATGACAAAGCGGTCCCCGCCTGCCAGGTCTCCACAGTCTGGTGGGGAGATGAACGAAGGTATGAAAGACAAGATTTGTCCCAATAAAAAGGGAAGGGGTTCAAGGACTGTTAATAGTGAAAAAAACAAGTGTGCTGTGAGGACAGCCTGGGGAGTCACTGGAGGTGACATCTGCTGGGACCAGAATGACAAGAGGGAACCACCCTGCCCCTGTCTGCAATGTGTCAGGAGAAGATATTGCTGTGGCCAAAAATAGGAGATAGAATCGAGTTTGTCCAGACACATCAGAAAGGTGGATAATGTGGCTGTGGGATCCTGGGAGGGGAGAGGCAGAGAGGAGCCAGAGCATAGACCAGATGCTGGGACCTGGCAGACTATTAGCTTTCCATTCCTCTCTGACAGAATTGTCTACATATTTAGAACCTTAAAATTACAAATATTGAATAGCTCACAATTTTTGTAGGAGAGGAAGAGCATAGTTGTGTGACCCTGCCTCAAAGTAAGTCTCTATGAAGCCAGGGTTGTGGTCTCAACGGAGACTCCAAAGGGTGATACTTTCCTTCCAAGCTCACTCACACAGTGTCAGAACTCGGTTGCAACTGAGAGCCTATTTCAATCTTTCGACTTGGAAACTTGCTTCTTACTATTCTATTATGTTCTCATATAGTAGCTCTTAAAGCAAGGGTTGATTTCCCATTTCCAGGGTTAGCAGAGAGGCATAGGGAGCAAATGAGGACAGAGAGCAAAGAGAGAGAGAGAGACAAAAGGGAAGGAGAGAGACAGAGAGAGAGAAAGAGGAGTAGACAGACATAGGGATTGAACAAACACGAGACAAAGCAAGTATGAAGTAAGTGACAGAATTTCTGTCCTGAAATCTGGAAACTGAGCTCCCCTCACTAACAGCTTAGTGGTTTCACAAGGAGTGACGTTTCCTGACTGGACACAGATCACTGTCTGTGTCCCCGGGGGATGTCCAGGAGAGTGTGTTCAGCAGGTTCACCCAGAACTGAGAACAGTGGCTACATTTTGGAAATGGCAGGAAGTGGTAAACATCCAGCCTCACTCGTCATTAGAAAAGTGAACATAGGACGATGAGTTTGGTGTAATTTCTCATCCACAAAACTAGCAAAAATAACTCATCACACTCCTGAAACTAGACCCCTTGTTGTGCATTAGAGATCAGGGCACTCATTTTTCAGTAGCGAGAGGGGCCTCGACTCTCTTACTGGAGGGTGATTGTTGCCATGATTTCAGTTGCCATCACCTTTGATTCCGGTGGGGAGGGGTCTGACTCTGGAGAGCAAAGACAGTGACTAGGGATTTGCACAGACTTTCATGTAGGCATGTGTCATCTCTGCTTTTTCTCTAAGAGCCCTGAATGGGACGCCTCCTTCTCAGAGAGGATCCAATTCCTCTGGCTACAGGACCATGATACAGCATCCAGAATGATGGTGCCTGAGAGAATGTCACACACTGTTGTCAAAACCATTTAATGGACCATGACCGAGGGAGTGGGCTCTTTAGATTTCTGTTTCTTATTTTAATTTAAATTTTAGTTAGTTAACATATAGGTTTCAGAAGTCGAATTCAGTGATTCATCAGTTACGTACAACACCCAGTGCTCATCACAAGTGCCCTCCTTAGTACCCACCACCCATCTAGCCCATCTCCCACCCACATCCCTCCATCAACTCTCAGTTTGTTCTTTATCATTAAAAGTCTACCTCTTTTCTAGGTCCACCTGGGTGGCTCAGTCGGTTGAGTGTCTGACGTCGGCTCAGGTCATGATGTCAATCTGTGAGTTTGAGCCCCGCGTCAGGCTCTGTGCTGACAGCTCAGAGCCTGGAGCCTGCTTCGGATTCTGTGTCTCCCTCTCTCTCTGCCCCTCCCCCACTCATGCTGTCTCTCTCTGTCTCAGAAATAAACTAAAAAAAATTTTTTTAAGTCTACCTCTCCTCTCTTCCTCACCTTCTCATATGTTAAATTCCACATACTAGTGAAATTGTATCTTTGTCTTTCTCAGATGGACTCATTTAGCTTAGCACAATACGTTCTAGTTCCATCCACATAGTTACAAATGGCAAGACTCCATGCTTTTTGATGGCTGAGTAATATTCTCATCAAGACAAAACCTTCTGCACAGTGGAGGAAACAATGAACAAAACTAAAAGCAGCCCACAGCATGGGAGAAGATATTTGCAAGACACGTATCTGATAAAGGGTTAGGATCAAAATCTAGAAACAACTTATCAAACTCAGCACCCAAAACCAAACAGCCCAGTTATGAAATGGGCAGAAGGCATGAATAGACACTTTCCCAAAGAAGACTTCCAGATGGCTAACAGACATATGGAAAGATGCTCAACATCACTGTGCATTAAGGAATGCAAAGCAAAACCATGACAAGAGACCACCTCACACCTGCTAGAATGGCTAAAATGAACCACACAAGAAAGAACCGTTGTCGGTGAGATTTGGAGAAAGGGGAACACTCTTGCACTGCTGGTCACAATACAAACTGGTGCAGCCACCCTGTTATGACTTTTTAAAGAAGCAACGTCAGCAAGCGCTCCCCCTTCTATGGCTACTTGTTGTTCCCATTTATGTGTACTATTAAGGGCGCTGGCAGCAGGTGAAGATTTTTCCCTAGGAGGAGTAGGGTAACAAAAAATAAAAACCAATGTAAATGGATATTTAAAGATACGAAGTAGGGTTTACCCAGTTGAAATGAAAATAAGAATAAAAACAGAAACAAAACAGTTTGCCCAACGAAAAAGCCAAACTCACATTGTGATTCCACTCTCTGAAAATAATGCTTAAGGTAGAAAAACAGTGTAGGCTGTGATTGCCCTTGAATGCCAGGATTCTTATTTCCTTCATCAGCCTTATTTTGTCTTTCCAAAGAACACAGAAAGCTACCGGCAAATGTAACCTGGTTGGGTTAAGCTGCTTCAAAATCTAAGGAAAGTCAATAAGGAAGAGGACCCAATGGAGGTTTCCAAAGAGAATGACTTGATTGTCACAGGAATAGAGAAGTCCTTGGAAAAACTAAAGAGGCCTAGCAGATTTCTGCCACAATGCTATAATTTGGTGAGACAAATTGCCAGATAGATACCCGATCCCCTCCAGTTTAAACCTTCGTTCCAGGAATAAATACACAGGTGAGATGATAACACATCTTTTATTCAATATAAAAACACTTTTCCAAAAGCTCTAATTCATTCCTTTCCAAGACCTTCGTGCCAATTTTCCTTTTGGAGGAAGTTTCCTTTGAAGTGCAGGTCTCTGCTCTCAATGACCCATGCTGTCTCCCTTCCCTACTAACCACATGGACCCCCTTTTCACCTCTGTCTTCCACATTGGCAGTGATCTCCACATGGGCACAGATCACATTTTGTCCCGGTCACTAATGAAGATATAGTGCTGGACACAGAGGAAGGATGGGTGGCCTTTAAAGGAATTCATACAAAATGAACCTGTTATTTGACTTGCGTCACGAGCGTCAAAACTACAGGCCCAGGATGGCATGCACGGAGTACTTCCCACTACCTTCCGTTGTTAAGCTGCCTTTGTCTCTCTTTAAAACACTGTCATCCTCATTCTTCTTCAATACCTGCACAACTACTGCTAACTATTTCTGCACGGGAAAGAGAGGAGTCTCGATGCAATGTGACTTAGAGGACACTGTAACTTCTTCTAAGGTAGTTCTTTTTTTCAAATTGTTTTTCATGTTCATTCATCTTTGAGAGACAGAGAAAGACACAGCATGAGTAGGGAAGGGGCAGAGAGAGAGGGAGACACAGGCTCTGAGCTATCAGCACAAGGCCCGACAAAGGGCTCGAACTCACACACAGCGAGATCATGATCTGAGCCCAAGTCGGACACTCAACTCACTGAGCCACCCACGTGCCCCCCCCAACGTAGTTCAGAACCCACAGCAGTCCTGGCAAGGGTGCCATAACTACAATCTCATGCAATTCACCTACTAAACGACTGGACAGGTACTAATTTCATTTTGTTTCTTTTTCAAGTTGCATTTTTTGTAGTCTCTTTGATTTCAAAAGGTTAATACAAAGAGTTAAGTAGTTTCAGGGTCCAAAAATTACCCAGTGTGCATTTTTGCAGGTACACATTTCAATCTCCTTCACGTGGTGCAAAAACTACCCCAGCAACCACCTTCCCTCTAGTACTATCAAACTATTATCATAGTTAGGGTCTGTTACTTGATACTCTACTCGCTCTCACTCTCTCACTTTGTCTCTTCCTCACGATCTCGCTCTCTTATTTCCGGTGATTCTTTACTTCTAACCCGTGAATGATTACAATATTACATGGTACTTGTATATTTCTGACTGACATAATTCACTTAGTCCAATAATCGATAGTTTCAACAAACCATTACAAGTTGAAACTGTACACTCTATCACTGGGCTGAAAAGTACATATGTTACTGGCTGACCCAGGAAGGAAACACACCTCTGTCAAACCCATAAAAAAAAAGAAGGCTGCTAATTTGGAACCAGGACGCTGAAGAAGGGGCATAAGACCAGCCTTGCCTTCCAGCCCAGCAGATTCTCAGCCCCTCCTCCCCACCAAGAGGGCAAGCGCAAACCAAAAACTGGCCATTCCCTCCTGTCTGCCCCACCTGGCTCAAAACCAAACGGAAGCCCCGAGCGTCCCCAGAGAATCTCACCAGCCCAAGCCCAATACCGTAGATGGGCCTTGTGAAATGCCAGGGGCTCTGGGGATGAGGGCTGAGAGGCAGGGCAGAGGTAGAGGACCCAGGGAGCCCAGGACTGGGGCATAGTCCATATCTGAGATCTCGCTGCGCCTCCCACCCCTCCTGGGTCCTTGTATAAACACGCCCCACCCCAAACCTCCAACATCCGAACCCCTACCGAGACCGCACCCCGCCCTCTCTTCCTCCTCCCTGCACCTGTGGGTGGTGTGTCAGGGAAATTGCAAGGCTGGGGAGTGGCCTCCAGCCATTACAGAGGGATTTGGCCTGATAAGGGGAGCGGGAAGCAGGGAGCATGCCCCTTCTGACTTGCGGTGGGGTGTGCCAGCCACGCCTGACAGGGCCGAACCAGGCCAGGCCAACTTGCTGGCCCGGGAGGGGCTGAGGGAGCAGTGGCTGGGGTGTGTTTGGCCCCAGGAGCCAAGCTCCTTAAGGAGAGAGGGACACAGGCAGAGAGGGGGGAGGGGCGGCGGACGCCAAAGGAGAGCTGAAGGAGGCCAAAGGCAAAAAGCAAAAGCCTACAGCACCCGGTATTCCCAGGCCTTCTTCCATCCAGGTGCTAATCAGGCCCGACACTGCTTAGCTTCCAGAGAAGACCGGCTCAGGCCCGTTCAGGCTGCTATGGCCGAAGAGGTGAGCAGCGGCCGCTGGGCGCTTCAAGAGCCTTCTCGACGCGTCCCAAGCCAAGCGGGTGCGGCGCTTCACCCACGCACGCGCCTGAATGCCTGCCTGCCAGCCAGCCTGCTTGTCGCCGCGGGCCCCGGGGCTGGTGGCAGAGGCTGCGCAAGAGGACCCTGGCAACCCGCTGTGGCGCAAGCCCCGCCGTTCTCCAATCCCGGGACTCTTGCAGGCTGCTCCCTGCTTGGCCCCACGCCCGCCTCCGCTTCCATCCGCAGCGCACCGCACCGCACCGCGCCTCGCAGCCCCGCACCGCACCGCACCACACCACGATGGGCTGCTCAGTGGGAGGAGGGTGGAAGTGAGCGTGGGGCATCAGGCCGCTCCTGCCTTCGGGCCCGCCCCGCCGGGTTCTCAGCGCCTCTTCCCCAGCCCTAGGGCGAGCGCAGCCAGCCAGGGGCCGTTCCCTCCCGTCTGCCCCACCTGGTGCAAACCCACCCCGGAGACCCCAGCGCCCCCAGAGACCATCACCAGCCCGAGTACGCTGCCCTAGCTGGGCCTCGTGAAATGCCACGGGCCCTGGGGATGAGGGCTCGAGGGAGCCGAGGCCTGTGATGGAGTCCAAGTCTGGGGTCTCGCTGCCCCTCCCGCCCGCCCAACCGCCGGCTCCTGGGTTCTTGTATCCACCCACCCAGCCCCCACCCTCCAGCGCCCAGGCGCCAGCTTCCGGGCCCGCCCACACCGCACCCCCCACCCTCCGTGCGGGTGCGGGTTTGGGTGGTGTGTCAGGAAAGGTGCAAAGCTGGGCTGTGGCTTCCAGTCGGTGCAGTGGGATTTGGCCAAGGCGGAAAGCGGGGAGCGTGCCCCTTGTGAAGTGCGGTGAGGTGTGCGGGGGGGGCGGGGCCCTGGAGGGGGGGGCGGGGCGGAACCAGGCCCTGCCAGGCCGCTTTGCTGGCGGGGAGGGGCTGAGGGAGCACTGGCTGGGATGTGTTTGGCCCCAGGAGCCGTGCTCCCTGGGGAGACAGGGACACAGGGAGGGAAGGGGGGGAGCGGCGGGCGCCAAAGGACAGGTCACGGAGGCCAAGGCAAAAGGCAAAAGCCTACAGCACCCTGTGTTCCCAGGCGGTCTCCCATCCAAGTACTAAGCCGGCCCGACCCTGCTTAACTTCCGAGAGAAGACGGGGTCCGGCGCGTTCAGGCTGGTATGGCCAAAGACGCCAGGGGCTGCCTCTGTGCCCTTCAAGAGCCTGCTCCACGCGTCCCAAGCCCAGCGGGTGCCGCGCTTCACCCATGCACCTGCTTGCCTGCCTGCCTGCCTGCCTGCCAGCCCCCCACCTGGCCATTCCCTCCCTTCTGCCCCAACTGGCTCAAACGCCAACCGGAGCCCCAGCGTCCCCAGACAACATCACCAGACAACATCTTCCAGCTTGGCCACGAGAGTGCACAGGGTAGCCAGGAGCTCTTTCATCTGGCTCTGCACCTTTGAAAGCCAGAAAGAGAAGCAACATGTGAGGGCCCCCACTGCTAGTCTTCCTATGTTGTTTTAAAAACAATGGATAAAAAGGAAACCCCCTCCAATCAAATCCTGGGATGATGTCTACAGCTGAACTCTGCGTATGGCCCCTAATTCTTCTTCTACGAAACTACACCCCTCCAGTGCCACACGTAACTGCTCTCTCACCTGGAAACAAAGGGATTGAGTTTGTACGCAGAGGTGTTTCATTAGTCCTTACTATACAGTGACCCTAAGATCCCCTGTGCCTCAAATAACATGATAGAAAGGTGGTAAGGTTTTTCACGGATGCTTGTGTTGACAAACGTGCTTGTTAACCGCTTTCAATTTTACATTGGAGACAAATATTCCCTGAATTAAATTACATTATGCAAGTTGTACTAGCCAATCGATACACACAGCATTTCCAGCAACCACGGCTTTTTCACCAAACAGACCCGTCTTCTTACAAGAATTCAAGGAGCTTAAAAGGAAACTCCAGTCACACAAACACGCAATGTATGCCTGATAACGCACAGCATGTGCACAAGTCGAGAACCGCCGTGGTTAGGCACATCGTTTCATCCTCCGTTTTGTCCTTCTCCAATATGGAGTTGAGGACCTTGAGCACCTCTGCCTCACTGGACACGCCGGCCGGAGTCTTCGCCTGTCGCCCGATGATGGTTTTTTGAAGAGCTCTCTCGTGCCTGGAGACGAGGAACTCCAAATGTTCCAGCAGCAGCTGGCGGGAGAGGCAAAAGGAACACCGTGTTTCAAGAACACCTTCAATTCCGGGCCTCAAGTTCACCAAATGCAAAACCAAGTCTGAATCCCTTCAGTTCAGTTCCCAGGTAGGGAGCCACCCCCTCGAATGTGTTAAAATGGCCTTACTCCTCCTCACGGATCAAACAAGGTTTGAGAGCAATAGGTCCCAGCCAAATCCATGGGGACACGGAGTGAATGGTGTCCTGTGTTTAAAGACACTGGCAGTGCACCTAACTTGGATAGTTGCCACCTTGCTGTATGCTGTATGCAATTTGATACTGAAAGTAGACCTTTTGCCCCTGGAACCATGCTGGGAAAATTCTGTCCCTTAGATGTTGCTGATGTGTTTTCTTTCACATCCTTATACTTTGTGTAATGAAAACACTAAGATTCGTGGTAGTGCCTTCTGGTTCTCCCCACCCCACTGCTCCCCGAAATGGGTATTTTTGCAAGTTGAGAGGTAACAAAAAGTGTGGGTTGGCTGCTTTCTGCGTGGAGCCTGCTTTGGGTCCTCTTGCTCCTTTCTCTCTGCCCCTTTCTCCTCATACACACTCGTTCTCTCTCTCTCTCTCTCAAACTCTAAAAACAGGGGCGACTGGGTGGCTCAGTCAGTGAAGCATCTGAGTCTTGGTTTCGGCACAGGTCGTGTTCTCACACTTGGTGAATGTGAGCCTTGCATTGGGCTCAGTGCTGACAGTGGGGAGTTTGCTTAGGATTCTGTCTCCCCCTAACTCTCTGCCCCTGCTCCGCTCTTGCTGTTTCTGTCTCTTTCAAAAATAAAAAAAAACAAAAACTATAAAAAACAAATAAACAAACCAATTAGCTATTGAGAAACCAATAGTTTCAGAGATGAGGAGTTTGGTTTCTTTCCTTTTTGCTATTTGACACTGATAGTCTTCAGAAATATTTTTGACATCATAACACGCTGGCTGCAGCCTGGGAATAGAGCCTGTATATGGTGTTCTGGGGGTAGCCGGATATCTCACTGCAATCCAGGGCCCTGTGCTCTGGGGGAATGTTTCAGTTATTTATTTGAAAAGACACAAAACGTTGCATTCTCCTTCTACAAAACCAGGACTGGACTGATTTCCTCCCACACCACCACTTAAGACTGTCGTCATTGCCATAAGAACGAACACATGCTCGTGAGGAGAACAGGGCAAGGGCAAGGGTGCTGTGGGACTGTCCCAGCGTGTGGCACTGTCTGCAGCTTAAAGACTATTTGGAAAACGAAAAGGTAGTATCTTCTATGGCAGGAAGGTGATTTCACATAGACAGTGGAGCAGGCCCAGGCAGCCCAGGACTCTGCTGACTTGTGCCCGGTCAGGGTGCTGGCACAAGTGTGGCCCTGTCTCCCTTTACCCCCTGGGGCTGCCTTCTGGGCAGGGGGCCCGATGGCTGTCAGGAATGTGGGTAAATACCTGTAAACAAAATTTGCAGAGCGAGGTCTGCCCTTTAAAGGGCTGGTAAGTTTAGTATACACTTTTGTTTTTTAATTTCCAATCAGTCTTGATTTCTGGATGATGACAAAACTTTAGGAAGGCACCTTCTTGGAGAAAACAATGTAGACCAAAGGACATTTGCGACTTAGCTGCTGGGTCAGCAGAGACTCTCCCTGCAGACTTCTGGGTCACTTTCCTCTCTGTCCTCTATGCAGCCAAAGAAGATGCAGCTGGTCGTCAGTCCGTGACATGCTGACCTGCCCCAGCCCCTCGGCGATGGGCGCCGAGGGAGGCTCTTTGACTGGAATGTGAGCAATGGTGGAGAATGGCCGACTTCGCATGTAACCAGGCTGTGGCCCGCTCAGGCTTCAATGATCTAAGATGACTCCTAACTTCTGCTTATCTGCTTGAATATTAGTGTGCTCTTCCACCTACTACAGCTAGGCATCGTGGGGTGTCCTCAGTGCGTGGGCTCTATCAGAGCCTAGTCCTGGGGGCCTGGGCAGCTTGCCTGGAGTGACCCGCAGAACCTGGGAGCTGAGGCCGCGGCAAGCCTGGGCGGGGGGGACCTGGGCACGTCCTCCCCCCACCCCTGCCCCACGCACACCCTGAGCTCCCTGGCACCACAACTCTCAGAAGACCAATCAGGAAGCACTGGGCTCCCACCGCGGGGCAGGGTGCTGGGTGTGCACCCAGAAGGAAGGCGCGAGACCCTGGAAAGAACATAGTGCGACTCTAATAAAGGTCGTAGTGTTCTTACGGAAATCAACTTTTTACATGTGTTTGTGAACAAGTTTAAAGAGTGGACCTCATTCTCCTTTTGTAGCTTTTCTTTAAATTTTTTATGTTTGTTTATTATTGAGAGACAGAGACAGAGCATGAGCACGGGAGGGGCAGAGACAGGAGAAGACACAGATTCCGAAGCAGCCCTCACGAGGCCACCTCAGGAGGCTCTGGCACAAGATCCCTCATAGCTCAGGCGACTCTGGGATGGTTCCTTCCCTCCCCGCCACAGAGAGCTTATGGCCATTGGGTCAAGGGATGGACGCCCTGACCCGTGGGCCTTGTGTGGAGGGCACAGCTGACAATCGCTGGGATTTCCTCTTCCTGTACTGTCTCTCCCGCCAGGGCCCATCGTTTACTGCTGTGAGGGATACATAGTTTCTTTCTGTGGAGTAAGACTTCCCTTCTCCTTTCTGTCAGGGCATAGTTAGGTCATTCTGTGTCTTCCTGTTCAGAACCTTTGCTGGCTGATCTTTAGTTTCTGCACTTCCTAGTCCTTAGTGTTAAGTGTGAGGTTTGGAACAACAAAGTGCTTCCCTGCGTTTTACGTCTAGGATTCTGTTTTTTCCCCACCAAAGCTGGGCAAGCCTTCGGCATCTGAGAGTTTTCTGGAAACAGACCAATTCCCCACAGGTACATTAGGTTGCACACGGTTTATTAAAACTTGATTTGGTGAATCCCATTATGCTTAAAAAAAGAAATGTCAGTTGAGAAACAGACCAAGCACCGAGCAGATGTCCGAGGGGTGTGGCCTCTCTGAGAACACGCGTTAGCCATCCTTGGCTGTGCTCGCCCCATACTGAATGTTCCGGGGCTTGCAGGCCTTTCCACAGACCCGCCAGGTCCCACCGAATACCCTTGACTCTCCTACCGCTACACGCTCCTCCTTGAGGCCACTCTACCCTCCTCACTGCGGCCCTTAAGGTCCTTTCTTGTGTGTCACGTCGAGTGTTCTGAATGTAATTGTGACTTCACACTTTCCTCCTCGCCTTTTGCTGGCCGAGTCCAGCCACCTCCCAGGTGGGTTGCTCCACGGTACGGGAGAGGGGTCTGTCCCCATGGCCTCTGCAGAGGGGCAGCAGGCGCACACTGGACAGCAGGCAAAGCATGTGGCCACCCTTCAGGGCCCGTGTGCCTACGAGGTCTGGAGCGGCGTGCCTCACGTCCACACTGGGCCCACAGGGCACCTTCCCGCTAGAGGCTGTTTCCCCCTTCAGTCCCCGGACTTGTCCGTTGGTTCCTCTTTTCCGTCTGCCTCAATCTAGTCTCCTCAGAACTCATAATAAGGATCATGACCGGCACACTGTCAGTTGTACTTCAGTTTGAAATGCCGTTATTTCTGTTACTGCTCACAATTCCGTAGGGAACCCTCGGGCTTTTGGTTCCCTGGGAATGCAAATTTGTAGAAAACTGTTTAAACAGCGGTCTGATTTGAAAATGTCCCTATGTTTGAAGGGTATAAAAGTGTTTTACAATAACTTGGATAGTTGCCACCTTGCTGTATACAATTTGATACTGAAAGTAGACCTTTTGCCCCTGGAACCATGCTGGGAAAATTCTGTCCCTTAGATGTTGCTGATGTGTTTTCTTTCACATCCTTATACTTTGTGTAATGAAAACACTAAGATTCGTGGTAGTGCCTTCTGGTTCTCCCACCCCACTGCTCCCCGAAATGGGTATTTTTGCAAGTTGAGAGGTAACAAAAAGTGTGGGTTGGCTGCTTTCTGCGTGGAGCCTGCTTTGGGTCCTCTTGCTCCTTTCTCTCTGCCCCTTTCTCCTCATACACACTCGTTCTCTCTCTCTCTCTCTCAAACTCTAAAAACAGGGGCGACTGGGTGGCTCAGTCAGTGAAGCATCTGAGTCTTGGTTTCGGCACAGGTCGTGTTCTCACACTTGGTGAATGTGAGCCTTGCATTGGGCTCAGTGCTGACAGTGGGGAGTTTGCTTAGGATTCTGTCTCCCCCTAACTCTCTGCCCCTGCTCCGCTCTTGCTGTTTCTGTCTCTTTCAAAAATAAAAAAAAAAAAAAATATAAAAAA